>NC_081795.1:26346268-26543768 GCF_963082965.1 Carassius carassius
AGTGATGTCTGTGAAGGGATATTCACTGGACAACCTCACGCATCTGTGCTGCATGCGCTCAATCCACTCATCAGCTATATATGCACATGAACTATATATGCGCCTGAATGCACTGTAAGTCGCTTTGGATAAAAGCGTCTGCTAAATGCATACATTTATTTATTTATATTTAATTAATATGCAGAAATATTATGTTTACCATTGTATTATTACATACATGTACTTTATAGATATATGTAATCCCCAGTTTGTTTGTGTCTGGACACAGCTCTCTTCACATGCTGTGTGGTATCAGTTTGTGATATCGGAGCATTGTAATGAGTACAGGATACCAGTATCTGTATCAGTGCATCCCTAGATCCTGGTGACCAGGAAGATGTCTGTGTAATGTGAGCAGGGTCCTATTCAGCTCTGGACATGAGGCATGCATCTTGAGCCTGAGCTTCTTTGCCCTTCTGCTGTTATCAAGCTGAGGGAGAAACCTCCTGACTGCTGATGCCTTCAATCTCTTATGCTGAAGACGGTCTTCGGTCCTCTTTTGAGGCTTGTGAGCTGATCTTCTTTGGTGCCTTGGAGAAAGGCTCTCAAAGTGTTTTCAACTGGGGTTCAGGCCGCACTAGAACAGAGGTCTCCAACCCTGCTCCTGGAGATTTCAGCTCCAGCCCAATCAAACACACATGGATCATCTAATCAAGGGGTTCAGGGTGACTTTATCATTACAGACAGGTGTGTTGGAACAAGAAGTCTTCTCGGGTCCTAAAATCTGTACCCGACCCGAATCACTTCTTACCCAAACTCAGAAGTGATTCTGATACTTTTTTTTAAAGAAAAACCCAACCCAAGACAGAGCTGAGTCAGATCTGACTGCATTTCTTTTCAAACCCGACAGCATTGATGTGTGCACAGCCTGCAGTCAGTAATGAAAGATCCCAGTGTACTGATTTTCAGGTTATCCATGGCTTTGATTTATTTATCATTTATTATTACTTTATATTATTGCCTGCCTGATGGATACAAGCTATTTTTGAGATTGGCTTTTAATTGTGACCAGTGGATTGGAATAATAAACGTGATAGCTTAAAAATCGATAGCCTGATAAATCATGGATTCACTAGTGTTGTGTGCTCTGCAATGCTATTTACCTCATCTCCGGCGAAGGGATGCTGCACACAGAAGAGAAAAGCCCCGTCCTGCATGAACACGCTCAGTTATGAAGCTAGTGGCTTTGATGGATCTCTATAAGATGGATTTCTGTGTGTGAGGTTACAAATGTATGTTCCTTTCTCAAAAAAATGCACCTAACTTCAACGCACAAGTACAGGGGATCAGGTCCAATTGGAAAAAGCCCACTCATTTTAAATCACCTGACACCTGAGGCAATTAATATCGAACCCTAGCCAAAGTCGAGGCTCTCATTTTTGGCAAGTTTTGGACTCCAAATCTGCTCAGGTCTTGGGTCGGACCTCAGGTTTTCGGCTCCGAGTGGACCCATGAAGATCTCTAGTTGGAGCAGGACTGGACCTGAAGTGTGCTGGACGGTTGCTCTCCAAGAGCTGGGATGGAGATCCTGTCCGATGAGATGTCTATTCGGGACATTTGCCGAGCTGAAGATTAATCTTCTCAGAATACCTTTGCAATTAGGAAATCTTCTCTTTAGCACCACATGTGTTATCTGTGCAAGTGCATTCAAGCTACACAGCTTTTGGCTGCTTGTATGCCTAGGACACGCTCATTTGTGTGATTTCGACTATGTCATGTAGCACTAAAGCCGTGTTTGCATGCATATTCATGGAAATGTGCTATGTGAAGAAGCAGCTGATTGTATATGTGTTTTCTTCAGCTGAGAGCAATGAATAAATTGTAAACATGAGTACACAACAAGTGTGTCTATCGTTGTTTGGTTCCTGCTGTGGCTGGCATTCGTGCATCTACTTTGATGCCATTATGACAACGCTAGCGTGGCTGTCGTCATTAATTATTGATTGATTTTATTGTTTGATATGGTTGTGTAGTGCCAGCCATGCTGTCACAGTCATTGTGTATGGCTGCTCAGAACAATGCTTGTTTTATGTGAGTTTATATTGGCTCCCTCCCAGCTGACTGGTGCCCTGATCCCATGTTCTCATCAGCCTCTCTGCTCTAGTGGTGTCCAGCAGATCCACTATGGCATTCACTATTGACAAGCTGCCGTTCTTGCTTTTAGAAATAGAGGAGGATTTTTTTACTATTCATATAGTGTAAGATATACGCTTACCCAACTTGAAATCTCTGGTGACCTAACATATGCATGGACCCTCGAGAGGAGTCTCCAGAGTCTTACAGAAGTCTTCTGAGACCAGGACAGTCCAGTGCTATATGAGGAATAGCTCCGCCCACCTCACGAGCGCTCAATCATGTTTACAGGCGCAATGCAACAGGGCTTCAGTAATCTCGGAGAAAGAGGTGTCCCCTGATTCCCCTCCTCTCAAGAAACCAATTAAATAGGATAACTGAAACGTAAATAAAATTGCATTTATTTAATTAGAAACAATGTGGATAGGGCTGTGAAATACAGTAACTTAATTAACACTTTACTTATGCATTTAGTTTTAAGACACTGATATATTAATTAGTCTTCTCTTTGGTGAACCTTGTGATGCTACAATTTGACTTTCTATGATGCGCTTCAGGATCACTTGGTTGGAGCGTGCGTTGGTCGCGCGCTGTAGGGGTTAATGAGCGCGCGCGCGTCACACACCGTCAGCGGATCCAGCTTTCAAAATGACGCTCTTCTCCGCGAGCGATCAACGCGTCACTGTATGCAACATGAAGGACCGCACACAAGAGCTCAGACAAGTGAGTATGATTAGAGTTAACTGAGCCCGGCTGAACTTTATATCTGTGCTCTAAGGGCAGACGCGCATAGATAATGATTTCATATTGATCACTCCTCAGAAGCGCAGATCAGTAGTGATGGTTCAAGTTTGTTGTGCACTAGTTGGAATAAGGTCGTTGTGTATCGTTGGTGGATTTGAGATGAGCACAATGAACAAATGCTGTTTTATTTATGTTTGTCATAAATGCATTTATACTGACCTTTGGACAGAATAATGAAGTTCCTTTGTTTGAGTTGAATAGATTGGAAGTGATGGGGTGAGGTTCAGAAAAACATCATTTGTGAGTTGTGTTACGATTTATTTACCTTTCAAACTGTAATTAAATAATGTTAAAATAAAAAGTGGGTTATTTTAGTGTAGATAATAAAAGTACTGCGTGCTCATTTACATATACAGTAAAAGTCAAATTACACCATCAACAGTTACAGAGCTGAAAACTGATTGGACATCCCAAATTTCACTGAGCAGATTAAGATTTAACATGATAAATGATGCTTCAACTCTGTGATTTTCTGTAATGGAGAGTTCTGAGTTGAGCACAATAATTATTAACCAGTGTTTCCTCACTATCACTGAACAAACAGAGGACAGGAGAGGGATTCTGTCCTGTTGTGATTCTGGACACTGGCTTGAGTGTGTTAACAAGTCAGATGAAAAAGCCTTGTTTCATTTCTCTGTCAGTACTAGATGTGTGCGAAATTGACAAAGAAATTATATTTCAATGTTTTCTGTGATTTTGTTGATAATGATAATTAGACTAAATGATGCTTAGTGTTTTTAGTGCTGGTATCTTGGCTGGTTTAGGTCTGTAATGGACTGCTAATTCCCAGAGTTTTTCATGTGTACAGTGGTCAGTTCACTGCAGCAGTGACAGAGACTTTTCATTAAGGGGTGACTTTTGCCACCTTGAATTCATTTACCGTTTACCAGGGCATTTTACCTTTATAAGAGCAGCTTTATTCCAACTTTATATGCATCATCTTTTATGACAAATTCTTCACAGATAGTAAACTGACTCCAGAACGGAGATCCGGATCAGATAAGGTCCATACCCCACCCATATCCACTAATAAAGTGGTTCATCTGGCTCGGACTTCTTCATTATGTGGGTGCATATCTTATTCAAAATGGGTTACGTGGCCAAAACTAGCTACAGAAATATCTAAAAATAGAGCTGACCAACATTATATATAAACTAGATTGCTCTAAAATCTTCAATATCCCATTTGTTTCCCTTTATTATTATTAGACCATAAAACCATTCAAAACTTGAAAAAAAATCCACTTTCCTTAGTAACAATTAAACACTCTATAAAGAATTAGTTAATTATAGACTGTAGATACATTGAATAGGTTTTACAGGACAATTAAAATGCAACCATAAACGTTTTATTTACAGGTGCTGGTCATATAATTAGTATATCATCAAAAAGTTGATTTATTTCACTAATTCCATTCAAAAATTGAAACTTGTATATTATATTCATTCATTACACACAGACTGATATATTTCAAATGTTTATTTCTTTTAATTTTGATGATTATAACTGACAACTAAGGAAAATCCCAAATTCAGTATCTCAGAAAATTTGAATATTGTGAAAAGGTTCAATATTGAAGACACCTGGTGACACACTCTAATCAGCTAATTAACTCAAAACACCTGCAAAGGCCTTTAAATGGTCTCTCAGTCTAGTTCTGTAGGATAGACAATCATGGGGAAGACTGCTGACTTGACAGTTGTCCAAAAGACGACCATTGACACCTTGCACATGGAGGACAAGACACAAAAGGTCATTGCAAAAGAGGCTCGCTGTTCACAGAGCTCTGTGTCCAAGCACATTAATAGAGAGGCGAAGGGAAGGAAAAGTATAAAAAAAAGTGTACAAGCAATAGGGATAACCGCACACTGGAGAGGATTGTGAAACAAAACCCATTTAAAAATGCGGGGGAGATTCACAAAGAGTGGACTGCAGCTGGAGTCAGTGCTTCAAGAACCACTACACACAGAAGTATGCAAGACATGGGTTTCAGCTGTCGCACTCCTTGTGTCAAGCCACTCTTGAACAACAGACAGCGTCAGAAGCGTCTGGTTTACAAAAGGACTGGACTGCTGCTGAGTGGTCCACAGTTATGTTCTCTGATGAAAGTAAATTTTGCATTTCCTTTGGATATCAGGATCCCAGAGTCTGGAGGAAGAGAGGAGAGGCACACAGTCCACCTTGCTTGAGGTCCAGTGTAAAGTTTCCACAGTCAGTGATGGTTTGGGGTCCATGTCATCTGCTGGTGTTGGTCCACTGTGTTTTCTGAGGTCAAAGGTCAACACAGCCGTATACCAGGAAGTTTTAGAGCACTTCATGCTTCCTGCTCTGACCAACTTTATTGAGATGCAGATTTCATTTTCCAACAGGACTTGGCACCTGCACACAGTGCCAAAGCTACCAGTACCTGGTTTAAGGACCAAGGTATCCCTGTTCTTAATTGGCCAACAAGCTCGCCTGACCTTAATCCTATAGAAAATCTATGGGGTATTGTGAAGAGGAAGATGTGATATGCCAGACCCAAGAATGCAGAAGAGCTGAAGGCCACTATCAGAGCAACCTGGGCTCTCATAACACCTAAACAGTGCCACAGACTGATCGACATTCCACGCTACATTGCTGCAGTAATTTAGGCAAAAGGAGCTCCAACTAAGTGTTGAGTGCTGTACATGCTCATACTTTTCATGTTCATACTTTTCAGTTGGCCAAGATTTCTAAAAATCCTTTCTTTGTATTGGTCTTAAGTTATATCCAAATTTTCTGAGATACTGAATTTGGGATTTTCCTTAGTTGTCAGTTATAACTAGAGTTGTTCCGATTCCGATACTAGTATCGGAAATATCTCCGATACCACAACAAATTCTGGCATCGGCATCGGCGAGTACATGAACCCATATACCGATCCGATACCATTTTCAAGACCTAGTTATGAACGCTAGCTTTGCCTAACCGCTGCACGGTTCTTCTTCGCTGCTCAGAATGCATTGCAAACACAGGACGATGTGCTGTAATGCCACAAGCAACCCCTGTTTAGAGCAGCGAAGAAGAAATGAAAACGCGTTAGCAGCACTGATCTATATATGACTGGATCGCTCATCGCGTTCTAAACTGCCAACAGACAGTGAAGCCGCTTCTATATTACAGATCAGTGGTTAGCAGTATGTCCGCTGTTTAGCAGTATTTCAGACTGGACCAACCAGACAGTAAAACGGCGACTAGGGATGCCACAAGTACTGGCACTTCACTACCAAGAATTTTAAAATGTGATGATACCAGCGTCTCTGTAGAACCGGTAGTAAGTTTGAGTATATTCGTTACCCGCAGCTGCGTTCAGTCGCTTCCGTGTTAGTCTAAGCGCAGGGCTCCAGACTGTAGCCGAATATATATACTAGTGTCTGTGAATATTAAACTGCAAAATACTATTTAAATATTACTCCTGCAAAGTCTACATCTCTGTGGGAGACGGGCGCAGATGCACGGGAGCTCGCTGTTTTGTGGCCTCTGCCGTGTGTCACTATATGAGGACATGAACGCATAAACCGTCACTTCATGAGAATTTAACGTTTCATTTGAGAAAACTGTCATATCATAAACACAGACACTCAAAGATCTTCATGGCGAGTAAATTGACAATATATTAAGCTACTGTTGTAGCCTACAGTAGATTTAGCTACGTCTCTATGTAGTAATAATACGTCTCTATTAATAATAATAATTATGCCTAGACGGTTGCTTGTTTTTTACTTGTTTTGTTGTAAAGAGATTATCTGATTAATATAGAATTTTTTATATTCCTAGACTTATTTGTTGCAGTTTTTATACACTAATATTGTGAAACTAAAATACTAAAATACCTTTTTTAGTTTGCGGTGTTAGATTTTTGGCTGCATTTGAAGTTCTTTTTCGCTTAAGAAATTAAATAATATTACTGTCAAATTCATGTCAGATAATAAAAATACTGCAATAAATACAGTAGTTCACCATGTATTTGTTCATGTTTTATCAAGGGATAAGTCTGGAGCACACCATAAAATAATTCTAGCAATTTACACAGGGCTAGTAGTATATACAGCTGTATATACAGATACACACCCAGGTATCGGATCAGTACTCGGTATCGGCCGATACCCTGAGCCCAGGTATCGGAATCGGTATCGGGAAGAGAAAAAGGGTATCGGAACATCTCTAGTTATAATCATCAAAATTAAAAGAAATAAACATTTGAAATATATCAGTCTGTGTATAATGAATATATATAATATACAAGTTTCACTTTTTGAATTGAATTAGTGAAATAAATGAACTTTTTGATGATATTCTAATTATATGACCAGCACCTGTAATTCAAAACTTGAGCTCTAAATAAGACAATAGCATTGACTCAGTTCAATAACTTTGTAAAGCTAATCTGTACGAATGAATTAGTTAAATTCAGCTATAAGCAATTCTAAAGCAGACAAAAGTTTCAATATTCACTTGTTGTTGATGTTGATTGAATTATGTTCGAATCAGTGAAAAGTTTGGAAATATGAGACAAAGTTGATTCGGCAAGGGAAGTCGTGGCCTAATGGTTAGAGAGTCGGACTCCCAATCGAAAGGTTGTGAGTTCGAGTCCCGGGCTGGCAGGAATTGTGGGTGGGGGGAGTGCATGTACAGTTCTCTCTCCACCTTCAATACCATGACTTAGGTGCCCTTGAGCAAGGCATCGAACCCCCAACTGCTCCCCGGGCGCCGCAGCATAAATGGCTGCCCAGTGCTCCGGGTGTGTGCTCACAGTGTGTGTGTGTGTTCACTGCTCTGTGTGTGTGCATTTCGGATGGGTTAAATGCAGAGCACAAATTCTGAGTATGGGTCACCATACTTGGCTGAATGTCACTTCACAATAAAGCAGCTCTGGAGAAAACAGTGATGTCATCATCCAGTAGCCAATATAAAACGTCCAACATCCAATAATAGTAGTGAATATTCAGTGTCTTTTAAACCCCAACTTCACCAGGTGACTGAAACAGAAACCAGGTGCAGTCGTCTCAGCTCTCCTCTGGCTAAAGGAACAAAGATTATAATTTCAGGCTGCATCACTAGTCTGATTGTGGACTGATGTCATTAAGAATATTTCACTGTAAGCATGATAAAACTGCACTGTGGTCCTAGCAGCTCCTGGCTTTACTCATAAGGATCTAAGCAGAGGACTTGCCTGTTTCTCGTGGTCTTTGCTCAGAGCCAATGTAGGCGTATCTACAGTCGTGGCCAAAAGTTTTGAGAATTACATAAATGATAGTTTTCAAAAAGTTTGCTGCTAAACTGCTTTTAGATCTTTGTTTCAGTTGTTTCTGTGATGTACTGAAATATAATTACAAGCACTTCATACGTTTCAAAGGCTTTTATCGACAATTACATGACATTTATGCAAAGAGTCAGTATTTGCAGTGTTGGCCCTTCTTTTTCAGGACCTCTGCAATTCGACTGGGCATGCTCTCAATCAACTTCTGGGCCAAATCCTGACTGATAGCAACCCATTCTTTCATAATCACTTCTTGGAGTTTGTCAGAATTAGTGGGTTTTTGTTTATCCACCCGCCTCTTGAGGATTGACCACAAGTTCTCAATGGGATTAAGATCTGGGAAGTTTCCAGGCCATGGACCCAAAATTTCAACATTCTGGTCCCCGAGCCACTTAGTTATCACTTTTGCCTTATGGCACGGTGCTCCATCGTGCTGGAAAATGCATTGTTCTTCACCAAACTGTTGTTGGATTGTTGGAAGAAGTTGCTGTTGGAGGGTGTTTTGGTACCATTCTTTATTCATGGCTGTGTTTTTGGGCAGAATTGTGAGTGAGCCCACTCCCTTGGATGAGAAGCAACCCCACACATGAATGGTGTCAGGATGCTTTACTGTTGGCATGACACAGGACTGATGGTAGCACTCACCTTTTCTTCTCTGGACAAGCCTTTTTCCAGATGCCCCAAACAATCGGAAAGGGGCTTCATCGGAGAATATGACTTTGCCCCAGTCCTCAACAGTCCATTCACTATACTTTCTGCAGAAGATCAATCTGTCCCTGATGTTTTTTTTGGAGAGAAGTGGCTTCTTTGCTGCCCTTCTTGACACCAGGCCATCTTCCAAAAGTCTTGGCCTCACTGTGCGTGCAGATGCGCTCACACCTGCCTGCTGCCATTCCTGAGCAAGCTCTGCACTGTTGGCACTCCGATCCCGCAGCTGTATCCTCTTTAGCAGTGTTGGGGGTAATGCATTACAAGTAACGCAAGTTACGTAATCAGATTACTTTTTTCAAGTAACTAGTAAAGTAACGCATTACTTTTTAATTTACAAGAAAATATCTGAGTTACTTTTTCAAAACAGTAACGCCAGTTACTTTGTATTCCCATTTTTTGACTGACAAGCCTCCTGTTCCCATATTGGGAGAAATCGGAAGTATGGAGGCGTTGTGTGCACTGTGTGAACATGATGTTACTGTAGTTCTAGACTAAATGTGAATGTGCATTAATTCATCCCACTCACAAAAAAACAAAAAATTTAGGATTCATCAAAATTAATCAAAACCGTGAAATGCAAACTCAGAATATGACGCAAACCTGCAATAACTAAATATATTAAATAACACAAATGTATCTATTCCCATTTTATTAACAGTGTCTTTGCTGCTGACCTATAATGATCCAGTTCAACCATACTAATAATTAAAAAATGACTTTAGATAAACTAACAATTGTGCTTCATTGTTTTTTTTTATTGCTGAAGAGTGTTGAACCTTCTCCTGTGTTCTACTGTACAGACGTGAATTTACTTTTCCTTCAGCCTGAGGTTTATTCATTACACTTTTTGGTGTGAAACGGCTTTTACATTTGCTATAAATAGAGCTTCTTATATTAAAAACAATCAAGCCCTGCTCATATTTAAAAAGTAACGTGAAAGTAACGCAAAAGTAATGTAACACATTACTTTCCATAAAAAGTAACTAAGTAACGTATTTAGTTACTTTTTTAGGGAGTAACGCAATATTGTAAGGCATTACTTTTAAAAGTAACTTTCCCCAACACTGCTCTTTAGGAGACGATCCTGGCGCTTGCTGGACTTTCTTGGACGCCCTGAAGCCTTCTTTACAAGAAGTGAACCTCTTTCCTTGAAGTTCTTGATGATCCTATAAATTGTTGATTTAGGTGCAATCTTAGTAGCCACAATATCCTTGCCTGTGAAGCCATTTTTATGCAACGCAATGATGGCTGCACGCGTTTCTTTGCAGGTCACCATGGTTAACAATGGAAGAACAATGATTTCAAGCATCACCCTCCTTTTAACATGTCTAGTCTGCCATTCTAACCCAATCAGCCTGACATAATGATCTCCAGCCTTGTGCTCGTCAACATTCTCACCTGAGTTAACAAGACGATTACTGAAATGATCTCAGCAGGTCCTTTAATGACAGCAATGAAATGCAGTGGAAAGGTTTTTTTGGGATTAAGATAATTTTCATGGCAAAGAAGGACTATGCAATTCATCTGATCCTCTTCATAACATGCTGGAGTATATGCAAATTGCTATTATAAAAACTTAAGCAGCAACTTTTCCAATTTCCAATATTTATGTAATTCTCAAAACTTTTGGCCACGACTGTACATCACTTTGACCATTCTCTGTAGATCCCACCTTCTCACGTGCTACGATTGGTCGATTATCTACAATGCCTGCATGTTATGGGTCAAACTACTTTTTGATCATTACCTTCAGCAAAGATGAAAACAGTGAAACAAAGCCAAAACCTGGATATTTAAGCCAATATAGAAATCCTGACCAGGCTTGAAAAAAGCATGAATGGTCACCCTAAAATAAGTAAAAAGCATCGGATGTCAAATTTTTCTCACAGCAACTGTAATGACACAAGCACATAACATCCAGGCATTGTAGATAATCGACCAATCGTAGCATGTGAGAAGGTGGGATCTACAGAGAATGGTCAAAGTGATGCATACAAGATTTCATGAAATTTCATAGCAACCACCAATTTTCATGTTTTAAAAGGATACATATAACTACTAACCCTAAAAATAAAAGTGTACCAGCTAACATTTAAAGAAGTTTGACGTTTTCAGAAATATGCTTATTCTTGCCAAGATTCATTAGAACATCTCTTAAGTCTAAATAGTAAACATAATGCTACAGCCATAACCTGCTTAGTTTTCTTCAGGGGTCTCCAAACTCCTGTTATGTAGAGTTTTGCTCCAACTCAACTCAACACGCCAGCCTGGAAGCTTCTATCATGCCTAGTAAGATCTTGATTAGCTGGTTCAGGTGTGTTTGATTGGGGTTGGAGCTAAACTTTGCAGGAGACTGGTCCTCCAGGACTGAGTTTGGACACCCATGGCTTAGTGTAAAGGCTGGAAACATTCAGAAAGCCCAAGCTTGCGGTGTGAAACAGGTGTAACGAGGGGTTATGAAATAGGACTACTTTGACTTAGACAAGCTGCCTTTGTGAACCATTGTCAGTATTAAAGAAAATAGCCAGCTAAATCAAGTTTAAAATTACATTTAATCTTACTTTACTCAGGCTGCAGGAAAAGATCAAAACCAGACATTCCCCAAAATAGACCGGTGCCACTTGTGAATAAGCTGTAGGCTGCAAAAGAAAGAAAGAAAAACAAAACGTTAATGTGCAATATCTTAATTAGATTTTTTTTTTTTTTTATGATAAGATTTAATTATTTGAAACAGGGGGAGGTCCGGAATATATTCAAGATGCTGCTCACAGTTAACACTTATCTGTCTGGATGGGATTTTAACCATTGGGATTTACAGGCTCTGGTCTGTATTGACACAGACAGACAAAAGTCCAAAGCCTAGAGAGAGGAAGTGAGGCAAGATATAATGAGGGAGGTGAATTTCAGTCAAGGTTGTCCACATTTTCAGAGTCATATCCGAGCTTAAGAACTTGCTTATGAATGATCATGTTTAAAGGGTTCATAGGATGCTACATGCACTTTTACAAGTTGTTTGAACTGAAATGTGTGTTGGCAGTGTGTGTACACAACCACCCTAAAATGAAAAAAAAATCCACCCAGTGTTTTACTCCTTTCTCAAATCAAGCCGATCTCAGATGCATGTCTGTGTGACATCACAGAGACAGACCCCTCTCACGGTCACGATAGTTTGATTGACAGTAGCGTTTCAGCACAGACTGGACTGTCATCTTACCTTAGACCCGTCCTGAGTTACTGTCATCAGCAGATGTAGAAAAGAATGGTTCCTAAGTGATTGAGTTTTTTTTGTTGTTGGATGTAATAATGAAAATAGCAGTAGTAATTTACTCCCGACATCTGAGCAGCTGAAGAGGCGTTGGTTTTCTTTTGTTTTTTAAGGGATTGCGCCCCGATCTACATAAATGCATCTATGTTTGTGCAAATCAATCGTGATCCAGCTTCACCTCCAGAAGACGTGAATATAAGGTTTTTTAAAGAATCTTTGCAGATCGCCTTTCCTATTGTTGGGTATCAGACCGAATCAGACAATATAAGATTCGATCAAGAACATGTTTGAAACATGAGGAGCCGAATTCCACAGAGAGGCCCAAGACAACAGGATGTTCGTAAATCAGATCCTAGGGCCAGCCAGTCTGAAGCAAGCCTAACCAACCAACTCTTTCACAGAACAGCTAACTACATTAACACAAAAGAACACATTTGCCACTGAAATTACCCGGAAAAATTGAACCAGGAGCCTTTTTTTGCAGGAACTTTCCCCCCCAGACATGTTGCTTTCTGCATTTCCACCGCGGCCTAAAGTACTGTGAAGATTAGGCAAATAGTCTGGTGGACTTGACTATTTCTGGTCTACCGAGGACTTGCATCCTCGGTAGTTCGGACTTTGCGTGGAGTGTGATCTCCAGCAGACGGGACGACGTAAGTCCAGTAATTCTGCAAACAGCGGTGTAATTGATAACATCAGTCAGCTCGCCTTGGCTACTGCTATTTTCCTCACTGTATATTTTCGATAAGACGAAATATGAATATCAAACACCACTGCCTCCTTTTATTTTCATTTAAACATATTAATAACCGGATAAATGTAGTTTGGGGAAATGTGTAGGCCTATATAGCCTACATTACAATGAAACAAAATATTATATCAAACAGTATTGTCTCTTTTTATTTTAATTTTAATATATTAATAGATATATTAATATATTAAATTATATTTAATTTATGTCCCTGTTCTGCCACAGGCACCACTGAACTATGAACCCCCCCCCCCAGATCCCACATCCCCAGGTCCTTAGACCCCCCCCCCCCTCCCACTGACATAGGATGACATGCACCAGTCACTTTGTGCAGCATTGGTCTGCTCACTACCTCATTCAGCATGGAACTGATGTAATTCTACCACCTCATCAGTCACATCATAAAATAACTGCTCTTGAGCCCTTTGTCAAAAAGAGAATAAGCTTTTTTTGCACTAAAAATCTTTTTATCTGCACTGTTTGTTCACTTCACTGGTTTTGCTCTCTATCTGCCATGTGCCTTGGGCTGCTTTATTTAACTTTATTTTTATTTATTTATTTTTTACATTCCCTTATTGTATAGCTGTATCTTTTATTTTTTTATTTGATCTAGATTTTTAGGCTCTACTGTTAGTGTTATCTGTATGCACCGGGGGTCTGAGAGTAACGCAATTTCGATTCTCTGTGTGTATGTACTGTACATGTGGAAGAACTGACAATAAAGCAGACTTGACTTGGCTAAATTGTATAAAGACCAGAGATTACCTGTTAGATTTACCCAAAACAAATTATATTTTATGTTTAATTTTATGTGAAACGCGACTAATAATCATAACAACTCAGGAAGGAGATTGTCAATTTTGGGACAAGTAGTCAAGATGAATGGTCAAAGAACAGCATGACCATCACATGTAAATTCATGATAGTAATCACGATCACAAGCTCTTTGGATTGACTTCCCCCACACCTAGAGGATAAAAACTAGACTTAGATTCCTTATGCAGAGTTCAGACTGCACGATTTTAGCCCAGTTTTTGGCTCGCCGACAGGTTTTGAGAAATCGCAGACATATGCCCGAAATCACAGGCAAATCGGTGCTCGTTCACGCGAGTGACAATCATGCAGTGTGAATGAGCAAAGACACTATCTGAGAGAATCGCTGACGAGTCTCCGATGCCCGTGAGATATTTGGCATGCTAAATATCTGGACCTGTCTGCGATTCAAAATCATGCTGTGTGAAAAGTGTTCTGTCTGAAAACTACATCGGCGATGACCGACAGCCAATGAGAGAGCAAGATACAGAGCAGCGGGGATTTCGGGGAGGAGTTATAAAGCACAATATCCTCGCGTCTCCCCAACCATTTCCTTCTCCATATTCTTCTTGCAATTCGTATTGCAAGCTTTTTGCGGTCTGCCATTTTTAATAATAATCCCAGTCTCACGTGAGAACTCAGGTCTTGCACGCGTGATATCGCGTCGTTTCCTTGTCACATCTCGCATGTGTTTGCTTGGTTGTGAAACGTAGTTTGCGTGCCAGTGCATGCCAGACAGAGTTGTCGGCGATCCTTCCTATTGTAAAGTCATGCAGTGTGAAACATTCTGTCGCCGATCCATCGTGCAGTGTGAACACAGCAGTGACTAAATGCTGGCCAAGTTAGTCATGCAGTGTGAAAAGAACAGTGACCTGGCTACTTTGAAAATCATGCAGTCTGAACTTGGCATTAGGAGATCGTTTAACCTCTCTGGTCTCCACAGAACATGTCCTTATGTTCACGGAATGCCACAGAGATTTCCATGTATATATGCAGCTAAATGACTCTAAAAGGACTTATTAGGAACTATTCATTGCTATGCATAACTCTATACCATGTATGTAACCTACACATTTGACCATCATGTCCTAATCACTTATTGTGTGTGTATTTTGAATAACTATTAAATAGTTTATGGGATTATATAAATGTTGGGTATGTATGAGTTTGAAAATTCATGCTTTAAACGTTTCTATCAATCAATACTTTGTAAAATTTATTTATATTCTAGTTATAGAAATCATGTCCAAATTATACTCTGCAAGAGCAGAAAAATTCAGATTATGAATTGTGAGGAGAAATAAAGCAACACCCAAAGCTAAGACAATGTCTAATAAGTCAAATCACCAGTTTGAATGTGGCCAACAACCCAGTTTTAACACTCAGGACACCATCAAATTGTGCTTTTTAGTGTCATGGTGAATGCAGCTAAAATAAACAGTCCCTCAGAGAGTGACTTGGAAGAGAGGGTCGGGATCAAAAGAGCCAATTAACATTTAAAGAAAAATGCTACAAAACTGCATGCTCTGAAAAGAGCTGTTTTTGGCAGGGTAAAAAAAAATATTTTTACATTACCATTGAAATTTTTTTAACCAAACTATGTTACAATAGAGACTTTCCATTAGGACCCTAAGGAATCATATCAACTTGTGGAAAATGGGCATTATGTCCTCTTCATCTCACCTGCAATTCTTACTTGAAATGTAAAATAAGTGACCTACATATTCACTCTTGACTGAACTAAAATGCGGATTTAAGGTAACTAAATCACCAAACCCCCCAGAAAAAGAATTAATCATTAACTGAATTCGTTAACTTTTCCTCAAATCCACAATAATGCTAATGTGCTTTAACGATCTAACTTAAAGGGTTAGTTCAGCCAAATAGCAAAATTATGTCATTAATAACTTACCCTCATGTTGTTCCAAACCTGTGAGACCTCCGTTTATCTTCAGAACACAGTTTAAGATATTTTAGATTTAGTCCGAGAGCTCTCAGTCCCTCCATTGAAGCTGTGTGTACGGTCTACTGTCCATGTCCAGAAAGGTAAGAAAAACATCATCAAAGTAGTCCATGTGACATCAGAGGGTCAGTTAGAATGGTTTGAAGCATCGAAAGTACATTTTGGTCCAAAAATATCAAAAACTATGACTTTATTCAGCATCGTCTTCTCTTCCGTGTCTGTTGTGATAGAGTTCCAAACAAAGCAGTTTGTGATATCCGGTTCACGAGCAAATCATTCGATGTAACTGGATCTTTTTGAACGGTTCGCGTCTCCAATGCACATTAATCCACAAGTGACTTAATCTGGCTCGGCTCGGTGTTCATCTATCTCTTCACAGCAGTTCAGTCAGTGCACTGTTTGAGTAAATGAATTGCTCCGGGATATTGGTTTGTTTGAACTCAGAGGAAGTGTCAGCCACGTTAAAAAAGTTAAAAGCTTAAGTCATTTGTGGATTAATGCGTATTGGGGACGCGAACCATTTAAAATGATTCAGTTCGATTTGGTGAACTGGTTCAAGAAGATCCGGTTACATCGAATGATTCGTTCACGAACCGGATATCACAACCTGTTTTGATTTGAACTCTCTCTCACAACAGACACGGAAGAGAAGACAATGTTGAATAAAGTCGTAGTTTTTGCTATTTTTGGACCAAAATGTATTTTCGATGCTTCAGAAAATTCTAACTGACCCTCTGATGTCACATGGACTACTTTGATGATGTTTTTCTTACCTTTCTGGACATGGACAGTAGACCGTACACACAGCTTCAATGGAGGGACTGAGAGCTCTCGGACTAAATCTAAAATATCTTAAACTGTGTTCTGAAGATAAACGGAGGTCTCACGGGTTTGGAACGACATGAGGGTGAGTTATTAATGACATAATTTTGCTATTTGGCTGAACTAACCCTTTAACTTGACACAATGAGGTATTTCAAAATTAAAACAGCAAAAAAAGCCATTAACTGTTAACAGTAAAGTAACTGGTATAGGTAAATGTACAAATAAAACATTTTGACAGTACTTTCTGTTCTGTCCTCATAGACCTGCCACTTCTCCACTCAGTGACTGTTTCACGAGTTCACACTTACATATAATTAGCTGAAGTATTATAATGCATATTTGGCGTGCTGTCCGGTGAAGGGCTCTGACCTCGGGAATGGCCCGAACCTAGAGTACACCCTCCTACCCCCCACCCCACCCCACGTATATAAAAGTGTAAAATTAACTCTAAGTGGGAGAGATGGGGCGGAGGGGGGATGCTGATAAACCGTCAATGGAGACGGGTAAGTCAGCTGTATTTATACCCTAGGGTTGGTTATCTTGTGCTCCACCTGTGCTAATTAGGCTAAATATCTGACGTGCTCCTCCCGAATCTTGTTAATGAAACTTCATTTAAAAAAGGCGCATTCTATGTCCAAATTTGGCCAGCATCTGTAGTGAGTCTTTTAGGGCATATTGTAGGGCGTATATTGGGTGCATGGCCAAATGTGGCAGGACAATTAAAATTTTCTAAGTGGCACAGAAGCTGTATCTAAATCAGCATTTATATGTATATGCACTACAATTACAACTGCATAAATAATGCTATGAGATTATTGTTTTTAAATAATATTGAAATATTATTTTCTATAATTCTAAAATTGCCAGTAGGTGCCGGCAAGTCACTGTCATCTTGAACTGTGATATTGATTTTTCTTTGTTTATTTGTAAGCGTATATTCATAATTGCACTGATTTACTTTGTGGTTTTGTGTAGCCCAGTAAAGGTGCTGAGTTTGAACACTATATTAAAATTTGTTTTGTTATTTTGTACTTTGTGTTTAGTCATCACCCTCATTTGTGTCTGTGGGGAGAAAATAAATCACATTTTGCACTTCCCCGTGTCGGACCATGCCTATCTAGTTCCTCTCTAGACCATCGGAACCACAATATCTGACTTTGGTGGCTATAAGGCTAGAAAGTTCACAGTCACTAAAAGTTTGGACATTTTAGGTATTTGTACACTCAATTCAATGAATGTTTTTACATTTTATCTCATATTAGGAAGTTTTACAAAGAGTTGTGTCTCACAAACATCCCAATTTACATGCTATCAGTAATTTCTTTGTGTTATTTACATGTGTCCAACCAATCACAAGTTAAGTATGGAGTGCCTCAGGGCTCAGTATTAGGTCCTCTACTTTTCTTCTTGTATATGTTTCCCTTATTGTGGTCCCATTAATGCCAGTTCAGTCTTGCATGTATTACACATGACAAGATTATATGTTTATCATTTTGTAAAACTTTTGCGTGCTTCACTGCATCATTTCTATCATAACTTTCTGTGATGTTCTTCTACCCGGCTCCATACATGGCTCTGGCACTCCCGTGGTCAAAATATTTCATTGCCAGATCTATATAAAAGACTATTTGAAAACTAAGGTATTAGATATTTCGTTGTCAACATTGCTGATTGATTCATTCCTGATGATTGCATGGGTACAGGTCTAACAAATAGCTTGAATGCACTGTAAGTCGCTTTGGATAAAAGGATCTTCCAAATTAATAAATGTTAAAATACACTACAACTGTCCCTGCAATTACTACAATGACACGTTCATTTTTTAATGATAATAAATCACCTAATGACTACTGTATTTCTGTTCATCAGGGAAAAGTCCCAGAAGAGGTGGATGAGGTGGCCGTCAGTATTGAAAAGGGTTTCATGGACGAGTTCTTTGAGCAGGTTTGATATTAACATTGCTTTTTCACAGTAAAACAAATGACTGCTGATCAGATTTGTGTTTGAAATATGAAAATATATTGTTAAGTATTATTTATTTATTATTTATTTATTTGATTATTTTTTGTAAAGCTCTAAGTTTTGTCACTCTTAATCCATTTACTTGTGAATCAACTATCTGTGCGTGAATTTATTTGAAAGTTTGAGTTGGGTCTAACCCTACAGAGGTATGTGAAACAAGCTTTACTGTTAATGAACAACATGTACTGTATTTGATCCATTCTGATCTTCCTCTTGTCTCTCAGGTAGAGGAGATTAAAGGGTTCATTGACTCTCTGGCAGAGAGAGTAGAAGAAGTGAAAATAAACCACGGTGCCATCCTGGCCTCTCCAAACCCGGATGAGAGTAAGATCCTGCTACACATAAAGACTTAATTAGCTCACAAACGCAAATGAAAAAAAAAATTACAGTCTGTTGATCAGCATCACCATTACAAATAATTTGTGTATCTCTGTAAAAACTTAAATGAACATTTAAATAGATTTCAGACATAACAACAGGACTGTTGTGATTTGCTGCATTAACACAGCTACAGAATGTGGAGGCCGGACCTGGTTCAGATGTTCAATACACTTCTGTTTACACTCGCTTCACTTAAGAAAGACAGTGACTATATTACAAGTGTCTCCATTAACTCTCAGATATTTACTCAGATATATGCGGACCTTTATGAGGTTTTAAGGTGCCCTTTTTACAGTGTAAATACACAAGTGAGTATTGAGTAATATTAATTATCAACATGTACTTGCTAAATATTTCGGTTATTGCTTCATTTTCCTTGTAGTTATGCTTAATTTACTGTTATTACTATAGTAATTAAAGTACACGTGATAATTAAAGATGTGTAAAAAGGACACAACTATGACTATGAAAAGACTATGAACTATGATTCTTTTTTGATGTGAAAGGAAACATTAAGATTTAATTTAGTAATTTGTGCACCAGAGGAGACACATCTCTATTTTAAGAGTGAGATTGGTTACTGTGTGCTGTGTGAACGGACAGTCAACAGCTGGTTTATTCTACAGACTCAGATTCTGAAGAAAAATAACAGTAAACAATAGTGCCATATTGTGTTGAAATCCTCCATATAATCCAAATAGTAACAATTTTATACACCAAATTTTACACCAAATGTAAAGGGATATAAATGTATAGATTCCCTCAAATTGACAGCAAAAATTTTTTTTAGAAAAAAACATTAGAGTGACCTGTTACCTGTTCAGTTCAGAGAAGTGAACGATCTTTAGATCTTTGTTCCTCTGACCTGATGATAATTGTGTGTGTGTGTGTGTTTTCTTATTTCATTATTGTTCCTGTAGCTCATGGATTGTATTCTGAAAGGGTGAACTGAAATGAGCTAATAAAATGTTTACCTTGATTGCAATGTAAGCTGCTTTGGATAAAACCCTTTATCAAATGCAAGCAAAGTACAATGTATTTCAGCCAGCCTCTAATGTCTCTATAAAGCACAAACACACTCTGCTCCTGTTAATTGCTGCAGTCTTCACCGCTCTTGCCGTGCTTGACGTCATGGAATATTATATTAGAAAGTGAATGTTAGCCCTGGATCTGGTATAGTTTTTTATAGCCACAACTGAACCAAAACAGTGCTGAGACTCCATGTGCAGTGAGCCATAAAAGAGAAGCAGATGTGGTCCAACTGTAAGACATCACACTGAGTTCTTGTCTGGTTGGGTTGTGTTACAGCCTGACGACGCTCGTGACTGACACACTAAAAGCCAGTGTTCTCCCACAATTACAGCAGTTCTCTGTTCTTTAATTTACTCACAGTAAATGAATGTACTCTGAACTGACAAAGGAAATATTAATGGATTGATAGATCTTGTGGGTAGTGGCGTATCAGATGGCTAGGACTTCAGTCCCAGGCTATATTTATTGTTCAGACTATGAGAAAGGAGGATGTGAACAAAGCCAGTAATGATCAGAGCCCAGCAAAAAGGAGGTGAATTATACAAACATTAAAGAGATAGTTCACCCAAAAATGAAAATTCAGTCATTTACTTACTCTGTGTAGTTCCCATGCCATATGGCGTTTTTTTTCTACTTTTTTTTCTACGGACCTTGAAAAAAAATGCAAAAGTATCACAGAACGGTTCCATGTGAAATACATTCCTAGTATTCTGGAGGCATATGATAAGGTTTGGTGAAAAACAATCCAAAACTGAAAGTATTATTTAACGAAAATCCTGACATTGGCCGTTGTTGACTACATGTTCATGAAACTCATTCAATTCATCCAAGGAGGAGGGAAAGGAGCAGGAAAAGGGGTTGTGCGCAAAGCGCAGCCAGAATGTTTGCCCATGGCAAAGTTAATGGAAGGAGGAGCTATGGTGGAGGAAGTGACTGACTAGAGCTCAGAGCGACCCAGGAGAGAGCCAGGAAGAAGACGACCCAAAGCAGAGCAGAGGGAGGAGCCATGGTGGAGCCTTGATGGAGTTGCTAGGTGAAACCATGGAAATGACTGGCCGAGGTGGAGCAGGTGGAGTCCCAGGAGGAGCCGAAGAGCTGCAGAGACCAAGTGACAAAGAAGGTCCTGGAGACTGAGGTGAAGCTGCAGTGATGAACAGCCAAGGTGAACCCAGGGAGCCAGAGGCCTGAGGAGGAGCTGGAGGGAAGGATGAGCCCACCAGAGCCACAGGCGTGGAGGCATGAGTACCTGTATGTCCATGGTACAGGCAGAGGGATGATTGACCAAGGCAGAGCCAGAGGGACAAGGAAACCCAGTGGAGCTGGAAGGATGAGGTCCCATGGTAGAGCCAAGGCGGAGCCGAATAGTCAAGGTGGAGCAATGGGCTCGGAGGATTGAGGCAGAGCTAATGGGTCCACACTCCCAAGGTGGATCAGGGCTGATGGTGGGGATGAAAGGCACCAGCGGAGGTTTCAGTGGAGCGTGCAGGAGAGCAAGGTTTGGTAAGGAAGCAGGCTCAGTGATGAACAGGGCTGGTGACAATGAAGAACACACATTTCCACTGCGCATGTAAGATCTAAATGGGCCAACCAGGGCTACAGATTACAACTACGACCTTCAAGGCCACAATCAAACAGAATAAACTGGTATTTATGATTATTTCACATAGAAGAAGGACACGCATATTGACACACGCGTCTGCACCGATTGGTTTGTTATCACATAGCTACTTTAAACAGCCCCATTAAGCCTTTAGCCCCAGAGAGCGCACATTTAGAAAGATAATGATGAAATTCCCATATATTCACACCTCATTTCTTTACCGAGGATATTACTATGTTACTATATTAATGTTTCACTAAATTATGCAATCATCTGATGAGTTTTGAGTGCTCTCTCTCGTCTCACTGCCCTTACACATAGTGGGGAAGAAATGTCATCAAAATGACTATAAATAATTTAATAAATAAAAAATAAATTTAATGGGTTTCTGTTTATATCATGTATTTAGGACTTAGCCTATCACACAAACAAGAGTCCTGTTTTTTCCCCTCTAATATCTGAGCGATTGCAAATTCTGTTTTGCTGCGTCAGGAAGAAATAAGATCAAACAGCAGAACTGCTGCGTCTCTGAACAACAGATCAGAAAATGATTCAATCGGCCTTTAACCACAGTCATTTGCAAAGTTAAACGAATCAGATTTTTAACGAATCTGTTGATTCGACTCCCTCATTTAGACAGTAAATTGATGCTACCTTCTGACAGTTGTAGTTTCATAAAAAAAGTTGCTTATTTTGTTTTTGCAATCATTTAATATTTCTACATTAATATGTTATATTTAAACTTAACATTTACACACAATCCATCTATGAATTTTGTTGATAGTGATTTCAGTTGGTTGTTAATAGGCAGGATTTTTTTTTTAATTTGATTGAATTTATTGATTAAATAAGAACCGGACATGAGAGGACACATATATGACAATAACTTCTATAATACTAATAAGCCAAAATCTCTGTTTTGTTTTTTTTTGCTCAAAGTTATGTCAGGGTTTTGATTTCTCAACTGAGAGAACATATTCTGTTTATTATAATGAATATTTAACGTCACATTTAAACTTTGACTATAGCCTAGACATGTTGCATACTACCGTATTTTCCGGACTATAAGTCGCATTTTTTTTCATAGTTTGGCTGGTCCTGCGACTTATAGTCAGGTGCGACTTATTTATCAAAATTAATTTGACATGAACCAATAGAAAACATTACCGTCTCCAGCTGCCAGAGGGCGCTCTATGCTGCTCACTGCTCCTGTAGTGGTTCTTGGTTCTAAATAAATGCGACTTATAGTCCAGTGCGACTTATATATGTTTTTTTCCTCATCATGGCGTATTTTTGGACTGATGCGACTTATACTTAGGTGCTACTTATAGTCCGAAAAATACGGTAATTGTACTATTTATGAACCTCAAAGCATTTGTTTGTTTATTTTTTGTTACTCCATAACAATGTTCTGTTTGAGGGCATTTGTAGTGTAGGTATACGCCCCAAACACAGCCTCAAGCCCAGGGGCCCCAGTACTGTACTTTGTGTCACGTTCTTATTCATCTTGATTTCTTGTGTGCTTTTCCTGGTTGAGTCGTAGTGAACTGAGGTGCTAATCTCATGAATGTGGAGTCATGCACAGAAACCAACAGCCAAGGTCAGGGTTTTTATTAAATAATACGTGAAATTAGTAAACGATTATATTACATTATTATTGTTTTTCACCAAACCTTATGTTATATCCCTTGAACACAAGGAATATGTTGCATGTGTTGCATGGGACCATTTGGTGATACTTATAAAGCTTGATGCTGATTGTCATCCACTGCCAATATATAGATGACTGCAAATTTAGAAAAAACTAAATATATTTTAGTGGTCCAAAATAGAAGGAAGGCGATACAGCATTAGAACAACACCAGAGTGAATAAATGATGACTTAATTTTCATTTTAAGGTAACTTTTCACTTTCAGAAGAAATGAACAGACAGTCAAAACACTGTAACTCTCTGCACAAAATCACTATAAATGCATTGCATTGAATTAAGGATGCCTTCAGGATTTCTAGAAGGGAATAGTTATAATATAATAGGTATATTCCAGTAGCTTGAGATCAGAAATGATGTGCATGTAAACATGTTCTGTGTTTTTCTCTTTAATTGTATGACAGAAACAAAAGCGGATTTGGAGGAGTTGATGACAGATATCAAGAACTTGGCTAATAAAGTACGCTCCAAGTTAAAGAGTGAGTCCTTCATCTTTAACAACACTTGTTGAAGCATTAAAGAATCGATTGCCTCTCTCTTCACCTGTCAGGTGAAGACTAACTTACTTCAGTTTGAATGTGATAGACTGTAGTGAAATAGATGCTCACTTAAAGTTTTATAAATAGTAAGAAACGTAATAGGCAGTCAGTCTAGTGACAATAACATTGTCTGATATGAGCACTCAAGCTTCAGATGGTTCAAAATGCAGCAGGTAATTTAATAACTCTACCGGACGTCCTCCCAATAGTGCGTACTATAATTTAATCTTGAGGTCATGAATGCCTGAATAAGCTTTTTGGCGTTAGAAATAGAGAGCAGTCCATATCATTTGCATTTACCATCATTCATTAATGTTACTTAAGACGATGAAGCGATGAGTGATGTCTTGTAAATGCTGAGCTCACCATTAGATCATGACACTGATTCCCGAGGATTTGGAATAACTTTGGTATTATTGATTAATCTTTACTCTCTTTAGCACTAGTAAATCATTAACCACAGTCATTTGTTTTATTTTTTTAGATATCCAACATACCATTGAGCAGGAGGAGGCACTAAACCATTCAAAAAATCCATCAGCTGATCTGAGGATACGGAAAACACAGGTCAGAGGGGTTGGACATGACTCCATTACAACCTGTTGCTTACTGATGACTGGCAGATATGTTGTTGTGTGCTCATTAATATAAGAGGTTTCTGTTTTCCAGCACTTAACCCTGTCACGCAAATTTGTGGAGGTGATGACAGAATATAATGCAACGCAGTCAGATTACAGGGAGCGCTGTAAAGGGCGTATACAGAGACAGCTGGAGATCAGTGAGTAAAACACACTCGTAACACTTTAGTTTAGGGACCAATTCTCACTATTAAATAATTAATTATTATTATGCATTTTACTACACTGTTATTTTTTGTGTGTGTGAAATTACAGTATATTCCAGGTTAATAATTGCATTACTTCCGTGAATAGATCATGCTGTAGAGTGTTGTTGTTTTATTTGTGCTATTAAACTTGTTTTTGTGTTTTGTGGGTTTTATTTGTTACCATTGTTGTGTCGTCAAGTATTGATGTCACATCTTTCAGACGTTTCTCAGCAGTCGCTTCACTATTGTGAAAGATCCATCCTCAAATAGTTATGAGATGAAATAAGCTATATTAATCTTCATGCTTAAATAACGCTAAAATGTTCATGCTAAGAAAAGGTTGACTATCTTAAAGGGATACTCCATCCCAAAATGAAAATGTTGTCATTAATCACTTACCCCCATGTCGTTCCAAACCCGTAAAAGCTTTGTTCATCGTTAGAACACAATTTAAGATATTTTGGATGAAAACCTGGAGGCTTGAGACTGTCCCATAGACTGAAAGTAAATAACAGTGTCAAGGTCCAGAAAAGGTCTGAAACGTGGTCAGAATACTCCATCTGCCATCAGACGTGCAATCTGAGTTATATGAAGCGACAGGAACACTTTTTTGTAAGCAAAGAAAAAAAAAAGACTTTATTCAATAATTCCTTTGTCTATTCTACTGGATACGCTGTTTCTACATGTATTTAGCTTTGATTTGAAAGAAACCAGAGCATCCTTGTAGCGAGGAGGACACATAAGAGCACACGCAGCATACAGTGATGAGGAGAGACTCAGAGGAGACCGCTGACAAAGGAATTATTGAATAAAGTCGTTATTTTTGTTTTCTTCGCTTACAAAAAAAGTGTTCCTGTCACTTCATATAACCCAGATTGCACATCTGATTGGAGATGGAGTATTCTGACGACAACTTTCATATCTTTTCTGGACCTTGACACACTGTTGTTTACTTTGCAGTCTATAGGACAGTCTTAAACCGTCTTTTACGGGTTTGGAATGACATTGGGTGCAAGTGATTAATGACTAAATAGTCATTTTAGGGTGGAGTTTCCCTTTAAAGTCAGGCAATTAGCTTATTTTGTATTCTAGCTTGTCATCATTTTCACAAATGTTTTCATTTTTCACAACTCTGACATGACTAGATCAGAAACTTAAATATATATATATATATAAGGTCCAAGTTCCCAAACAAATGCTAATCACTAATCACCATTATGGTGACTTCTTAAGCAGTAACCAACTAAATTTCCCTCAGTGGCACAGTTAAAGACAACTTTATAATATGAACTCACAGTAAAACAAGAGCAGTAAATGACTGTGATCATTCTGCTGTTCATTCACAGTAGTTTGTAAATAAATGACCAGCATGCATGAATTTCATAGCAAATTTCTGACTACAGTAATATATTATAAAATATAATATTAATTTATAATTAATAATATTTAATATTTACAGTGTAGCATGTTGTCTGTTTATTAGACCTTCTAAAGCATGTGTTGATGTCTATTCTGAATGACCATATTTAAGATCTCTTAATCCCAAACCACATACCTAAATTTAACAACTACCTTACTAACTATTAATAAGCAGCAGATAAGAAGTTAATTCTAATTTGCATAATGCATAGTTAATAGCTGGTTAATAGTATGGATTGGACCCCTAAAAAGTGTGAATAAAAACCAACGATTTTCACTACAAAAATATTTATAAAACAAATAATTGTAATAACTGTAAGCAATTAATAAAACAGAATTGCCCAACAACAATACGTTTTTCTGTTATTTTAGGCTTTAGTGTCAATTGCTTCCGTCTCTTCACATGATCCCTGACTCAGGTTTAGGATTTTCTTGTGACTCAAGAGGAGTGTGCACATCACTCTGAACCACTTGAAGTTAACATTTAATTTTATGTATTTCCCAGCTCTTCTAAGCCATAATGTTTTTGCCAACGCTCTAATACCAAGGCATATTAGTGTTTTGTGTGCTACTGTCAAGTGTCAATACGTCCTCTATAGAATTATATGGTTCTGGGGAGAACAGATGACCCCCATCTGTCTGACAGGCCTGTGTCTTCAAGCTGGAACCATAATAATCATCCTGCCATCTTGAGGGAAAGACTGCTAGTGTTTGCAATCTGTTACTGACTACCAGGAAAGTGTAGTAGATCTGCCCTGCTGGGTCATGCCACAATAATGTCCGCAGTATAGCTCTACATTCAGTGTGTAATCAAGTCTTAGTCAGGATACATCCAGATCACAGATGTGTGATCACGCCACACAGTTCATTATTAACTCAATGAGCCACTAATTACAGACTGTCAGGGGTGAACAGTGGTGCATGTCGCCTCACTGTTTCAAGCTAGTGATTCTCTATTCTCATTAAAAAAAGTGCAGTAGAAATGTTTTTGTGTAATAAGCCCTTTAGAGAAGTATTTCCCTAACTTGAGCTTTTACATTACATTTTCAGTGAAACAAGAAGGTATTGTTAGCAATATTGTTAACAGGTTAGGATTTTGGCTCAGTCAGAGTGTGCATTCATCACAGTTGTTGTGTATTTCTGTGCTTTGGTGAAAAACATGGTAACACAAAAGATTAGAGAGCACATGTTGACTGCTGACTATGATGTTTGCTTATTATTAGTTAGTAAGGTAGTTGTTAAGTTTAGGATTAATGGACCTAGAATATGATAATGCAGAGTAAGGCATTAATATGTGTATTATAAGAACTAATATACAGCCAATATGCATGCTAAAAAGCAACTAGTTAATAGTGTTCCCTAATCTAAAGTATAACCAAAAACATCTACACATCAACCCCTTTCATCATACTGTAGTCTAGAGAGATGCAAAACTTAGCATGCATATTCATATTGACTTTAAAATCTAGTTAAACCTCTGAGATTAAATAACAGTCATAAGACATTATGCATGTCTGCATAGATCAAATATGTATTGTATGTGTGAGTCTTTTTATATCAAATACAAAATGTTTGCCCTATGTTACTTTGTGCTTTATCACTAGCAAGATATTAATGTTGTTTTTTTTCTTTTTTCTTTGTAGCGGGAAGAAATACGACAAATGAAGAGTTGGAAAGCATGTTAGAAAGTAACAACCCCTCCATCTTCACTTCAGGAGTGAGTGGATGTATACAGCATCATATATTAGTACAGTAAAAAATGTTCATTCTTTAAAGAAACAGACTGAGAAATGTGTAATAAATTTATGCAGTTTTTCAGTGTATTGTACGTTTTGAATGGAAACGGAACTGAATATACAGTACAGACCAAAAGTTTGGAAACATTACTATTTTTAATGTTTTTGAAAGACGTTTCTTCTGCTCATTAAGCCTGCATTTATTTGATCAAAAATACAGAAAAAAATTTAATATTGTGAAATATTATTACAACTTAAAATAATAGTTTTCTATTTAAATATACTTTAAAAAAAATAATTTCTTCCAGTGATGCAAAGCTGAATTTTCAGCATCATTCCTCCAGCTTCAGTGTCACATGTAACATCAGTCGATCACATGATCATTTAGAAATCATTCTAATATTCTGATTTATTATGAGTGTTGGAAACAGTTCTGCTGTCTCATATATCTGATCAATAAAAGGCTAAAAAGAACTGCATTTATTAAAAAAAAAACAAAAAAAAATCTAATAATATATATTCTAATAATATATTTTCTTTACTATCACCTTTTATCAATTTAACACATCCTTGCTGAATAAAAGTATTGATTTTATTTAAAAAAAAAAAATTACTGACCCCAAATTACTGACCAGTAGTGTATATTGTTATTACAAAATATTTATATTTTAAAAACATAGCTTCTTTTTTTTTTTTTTTATTCATCAAAGTATCCTAAAAAAGTATCACATGTTCAGAAAAAGTATTAAGCAGCAGAACTGTTTCCAACTTTGATAATGAATCATCATATTAGAATGATTTCTAAAGGATCATGTGATAATGATCCTAAAAATTCAGCTTTGCATCAGAGAAATAAATGATAATTTACAGTATAATAAATTTAAAAACAATTATTTTAAATTGTAATAATATATCACAATATTACATTTTATTTCTGTATTTTTGATCAAATAAATGCAGGCTTGATGAGCAGAAGAAACTTCTTTCAAAAACATTAAAAATAGTAATGTTTCCAAACTTTTGGTCTGTACTGTATGTTTCCATTCAAAACTTATATTTTAACATTTTTGTTTCTACTACATTTTATCACTTTCTTGTCATCAAACTAGATTAATAGATGGCTTGACACAAACCATATCAAGGCAGACCCTAAACAGAGCTTTCTTTTGTATTTGCATAAATTCTGCAACCTACCCGTGAAATATTAGTTTATCTCATAAATATACTTTATTTTGCACGTTCTCTAACAATTACCTTCTAACCTACATTTTTGCCACACTGCCTAATTTATTATAGCTATAACCACCTAAAATCTGTGTGGGAAAGCTGTGTGATGCACTGCAGAGCGGGAATAATGTATTGTAGACAAGCAGAAAACTATTCATTGTGAACATAGGTAGGCCTAGTTTTAGAAAATGAATTGCCTTTATTTAATTTAAATTGAGTTTTGGCCAGCTAACGGACAGATGGCATACAAAATTGTTATTTTCTCTGCCAACTAAACCAAAGTCACAGAACCATGGCATGACTGACTTGCAGTAGTCACAAAGAGTGTTGTATCATTCCTGGATGAATCAAGAGTAAATGAAAAACCCATTAATTATTAAATGACCAATTATTATAGACAGCCGCCTGATTTTATTCCTAAATGAATGAATGAAGCATTTTTGCTTCGAATTGACTGAATAATATGCTCCTTTATGAACAAAATGACTTAATAGTAGTAGCCCTTTATTGTCACTTGTCACAAGTACCAGCGAAATTAGCCATCAACCTGTCCATACATACATGCATACAATATGACAAGAGGGTAGATAGGATAGGAAGACAGGGAATTGAGGAAGAAATACAGCATAACATTAAGAAAGTGAGGAGAAAAAAAACACCCAGACTATGATCCTATTGGGAGTACAGTGTGAGAACAGGAAAAACACCTCAGCAACAAAGCACATAATCAATATAAACACATGACTTTGCAACTGGGGACGGAAATTAGGGGGGTCGAAGTAATCCAGCGCAGGCAAGCAGCCGTCCGGTCCATCAGCCCTACGGCGCTGGTCACAGACCCGCTTGTCAGACTGGCGGTACAAAGCAGCGAAGGCGAGGGATGGGGGGTAGGGGGATTGAATGCATATCTGTATATATGTACGTCTGTGTGTGTGTGTGTATGTATGTAAAAGTTTGTGTATTTGTAGGCCTGGAGAGTTGTTATTAAATCTCGCACTGAACTATAAGTCGCATTTATTTAGAAACAAGAACCAAGAGAAAACATTACTGTCTCCAGCCGCGAGAGGGCGCTCTATGTCTTCAGTGTAGACTACAGGAGCACTGAGCAGCATAGAGCGCCCTCTCACGGCTGAAGACGGTAATGTTTTCTCTTGGTTCATTTCTCTCGGTTCATGTCAAATTAATTTTGATAAATAAGTCGCACCTGACTATAAGTCGCAGGTCCAGCCAAACTATGAAAAAAAGTGCGACTTATAGTCCGGAAAATACGGTAGATGTGTTCAATGTCCTCCATGGAAAGAGCTGCCAGACACACGACCCGCCATCTCTCCAGCGTGTCCATCGTGTAGTTAGCTGCGAATGTTCCGGCAGGGCTGTCAGGTTCCCCCGAACCCAAGCTTCTCGTTGAGAAGATGGTGTCAATTGCGTTCCGCCATGGCCTCCTGAGTCCCCTGATCCGCCATGGCCTCCTGAGTCCCTTGATCCGCCATAGCCTCCTGAGTTCCCTGATCCGCCATGGCCTCCTGAGTCTCCTGATCCGCCATGGCCCCCTTGAGTCCCCTGATTCGCCATGGCCCCCTGAGTCTCCTGATCCGCCATGGCCTCCTGAGTCCCCTGATCCGCCATGGCCTCCTGAGTCCCCTGATCCGCCATGGCCTCCTGAGTCCCCTGATCCGCCATGGCCTCCGGAGTCTCCTGATCCGCCATGGCCTCCTGAGTCCTCTGATCCGCCATGGCCTCCTGAGTCCCCTGATCCGCCATGGCCTCCTGAGTCTCCTGATCCGTCCCCTGATCCACCATGGCCTCCTGAGTCTCCTGATCCGCCATGGCCTCCTGAGTCCCCTGATCCGCCATGGCCTCCTGAGTCCCCTGATCCGCCATGGCCTCCTGAGTCTCCTGATCCGCCATGGCCTCCTGAGTCTCCTGATCCGCCATGGCCTCCTGAGTCCCCTGATCCGACATGGCCTCCTGAGTCTCCTGATCCGCCATGGCCTGCTGAGTCTCCTGATCCGCCATGGCCTCCTGAGTCCCCTGATCCGCCATGGCCTCCTGAGTCTCCTGATCCGCCATGGCCTCCTGAGTCTCCTGATCCGCCATGGCCTCCTGAGTCTCCTGATCCGTCCCCTGATCCGCCATGGCCTCCTGAGTCCCCTGATCCGCCATGGCCTCCTGAGTCTCCTGATCCGCCATGGCCTCCTGAGTCTCCTGAGTCCCCTGATCCGCCATGGCCTCCTGAGTCTCCTGATCCGCCATGGCCTCCTAAGTCTCCTGATCCACCATGGCCTCCTGAGTCCCCTGATCCGACATGGCCTCCTGAGTCACCTGATCCGCCATGGCCTCCTGAGTCCCCTGATCCGCCATGGCCTCCTGAGTCCCCTGATCCGCCATGGCCTCCTGAGTCCCCTGATCCGCCATGGCCTCCTGAGTCTCCTGATCCGCCATGGCCTTCTGAGTCTCCTGATCCGCCATGGCTTCCTGAGTCCCCTGATCCGCCATGGCCTCTTGAGTCTCCTGATCCACTATAGCAACCTGAACTGCCTGCTCCCCCATGGCCTCCCTGGGAGCTTCCTTTCCGGGAGGGGGGCATCCTGTCACGTGTATGTTCCTGTTGAGTTCCTGTTTGCCCTTATTTGTTTTTTCCTATTCCTGTCCTTGTTGTGTGCATTAGTTTCCTGCTGTGTTTTATTAATTATTTAATTTGCTCCCAGGTATGTCCTATTGGTGTCTGTGTATTTGTAGTGTGTGTGGCCCTTGTTTCCTGGTTCGTATTTTGTAAGATAGGAATTTTCAGCCAATCCCCTTCTCAGAAAATCCTGATTTGTTGTTGTTGTTGTTTTTGCTCTCAGTAAAACACCCAGTGATTAAAGCAGAATTATGTTGGAAACATCATCATTCTCACTTTCTAATTTTGCCCCAGATTATCATGGACTGCAACATCAGTGAACAGGCCATGAATGAGATTGAGACACGGCACAATGAAATCATCAAACTGGAGAACAGCATCCGTGAGCTGCATGATATGTTCATGGATATGGCCATGCTGGTGGAGAGCCAGGTGAGCTTCACTGACAGCTGATTAAACAGCTGCTGTGTGCTCTGTGTGTCACATTTTGTCACTATCAATATCACAAAATCTGGAAACTGTTTTATTTTTACAGGACATATTCAGACCCAGTTAAAATTCGGTTAAGTGTGACATGTAAATGTGCGCCGTAGTCCTGCAGCATTTGGGACATCTGAAGAATCACATTCACACTGTAGGGAACAGACAGGATCTAAAACAGCTGTAAAATAGATGCAGTGTAAGCCAGTACTTTATTTATCTTTCATGGTCGTGCAGTGATTCAGTCAGATGGCTAACATCTCAACTCACCCACATTATGGTAACTTCAGAACTCAGAAAAAAAAACGCGTGGTGGCATCTTCAGTCATAAAACCAACACTGTTTTCCAGCATTTCCTGCACTTTACAACAATTACTGTATGATGTTGATATCTATCTTCCCCACTGAGGATATCAGAGAGACTCATACACAACTAATGCAAAAGAAGGTAATAATGCATTAAGAGCCAAGGGGAATAAACTTGATGGTCGGGGTGAATTGTTCCTATTTTGTTTGCTGGAAAACATGCACATATCTTATGTAACTCATAAAGATCAGTAGTAAATAAAATAATAAGATCTTTAAACAAATAAAAACGAAGGGAAATTAACTAGACACATGTGAACATAATGGGTAACCAAGAAAACAAACCATAATTAGGAGTCAATGAAACAGGAACACAGGAACAGTGGAACAAAATAAACTTCAGAACAGCAATATAGAAACCCATGGCCATGACCACTCCATTTAATAATTATTCTGTTCTGTCTTATACAATCAGTGGCTCAGAAAAAAAAAGATCTTTCCAAAATCAAGTCCCATCCTACTTTTTCCCCCTCTCATTCAAGACCATACCATACCAACTTTATTTGTTAAGCACTTTACAAAAACCAAAGTTGACCAAAGTGCTGTACAGAAAAATAAATAAATAAATAAAAATAAAATAGATAAAATAAACATATGTACCATTTATAACCACACAATAAAAGCATTCAAAGAAACAAATTGAATCAAGTAAATAAAGTCGACTTCTTACTAGGTGTCAAAAGCCAAAGAGAAAAGATGGGTTTTAAGAAGGGTTTTAAAAACAGATAAAGAAGAGGCCTGCTTAACATGCAAAGGCAGATCATTCCATAGTTTAGGGGCAGGTACAGCAAAGGCACGGTCCCCTCTGAGCTTACGCTTAGTTTTAGGCACAGTCAGGAGCAGCTGATCATCTGATCTGAGAGAGCAGACGGGTTTATAAGAGTGTAGAAGCTCAGAGAGGTATGGCGGAGCAAGACCATTTAGTGATTTAAAAGCAAATAACAGAATTTTAAAATGGATCCTAAATTGAATAGGCAGCCAGTGTAATGAAGCTAAAATAGGGGAAATGTGCTCATGTTTACGTGTGCCCGTTAAAAGACGTGCTGCTGCATTTTGTATCATCTTGAGACGGGTGATGGAGGACCCACTAACCCCCACATATAGTGAATTACAGTAGTCCAGCCGTGTAGTTACAAAGGATTGGATAACAGTTTCAAAATGTTGTCTTAACAGAATTGGCTTTATTTTGGCCAGCTGACTTAAATGAAAGAAGCTTGATTTGACAACATGCTTTGATCTGACTGTCAAATTTAAGCTCAGGGTCCACTTTAACTCCTAGGTTTGTGATAGTAGGTTTAATATAGGGTGCTAAGGAGCCCAGATCTACAGGTGGGGTCCCAGTGGTGCCTCCAAAAACCATCACTTCTGTTTTTTTATCATTAAAATTTAAAAAGTTTAGAGCCATCCAGGCCTTTATGTCGTCGAGACAATTGAGTAGTTGTCCAACAGAGTTATAATTTTTTTTTTAAGAGGTACATAAATCTGACTGTCATCTGCATAACAGTGGAATGAAATGCCATACTTTCTAAGTATGGAACCAAGTGGAAGCAAATACAGAGAGAAAAGTAGAGGGCCGAGGACTGAGCCCTGTGGGACCCCAGACAAGAGAGGAGCAGAGGAGGATACAGAGTCACCTAAGCTAACACAAAAAGTTCGATCCGCTAAGTATGACCTAAACCAATCCAGTGCTATGCCACTGATGCCAACCCACTGCCTTAAACGTGAAATCAATATTTCATGATCCACTGTGTCAAATGCAGCAGTTAGATCTAAAAGCACAATGATAACACAGTCACCAGAGTCAGTAGCTAAAAAGATATCATTAAAAACTCTTAAAAGAGCAGTTTCGGTGCTGTGCAAGGTCTTAAAACCGGACTGGAAAACCTCTAGTATATTATGTTCTTCCAAAAAGGCCAATAGTTGACTGTACACAATCTTCTCCAAGATTTTTGAAAGGAAAGGCAATTTGGAAATAGGCCTGAAATTAGCAAGAACTGACGGATCTAGAGCAGGTTTTTTAATCAGAGGTTGAACTACTGCATGTTTTAAAATTTCAGGGACCACACCCGAGGTCAGACTACTATTTATAACTGCTACAACAGATGATCCTACAGTGGGGAAAACCTCCTTAAATAGTCGAGGGGGGACAGCATCATATGGAGAACCTGAGGGCTTCAAATGACCAACAACCTCCTCTAAAGAGGAAAAAGTCACCAGCTCAAAATGATCAAAGACAGCCGAGCAGGGGACAGAGATTGAAGGGTCTGAAGCTGAAGGGACAATTTGAGACCTAATACAAGTGACCTTATCAATAAAAAAGCAAAGGAAGTTTTCACACATAACAGGGGATGCTTCCATACAAGCATTCTGCGGGGCATTTAAAAGTGAGTCAATGGTGTTAAACAAAACACGAGGCTTGTGACAATTTGCCAGAATAATATCTGAGAAATGTTTTCTCAGATATTTATAGAAGCAGTTTATATCTATACCTACTAGAAAAGAAAAGACATTGCAATTTCCATTTTCAATTTCTGAGTTTGAGTCTTGCCAGTTTGATCATCAAAGCAAATTGAGCTCTCTTTTGTATCTTATCATGGTTGAACAGACAAATACACACAAAATCCTGTCAGAATTACTGTTCTGTCATGTATCCTCATAAGCGTATCAGATGTCTTAAGTGGATGTTAACAGTTAGGGGAAATGAGAAGTGTGTCAATATATTAGATCTGTACACGAGGCCTTAAAGTGACAGCAGCCTAACAGTCCTGCTGCTGTCTGTGTCCTTTATATGATTTTATTTACATATTTAATCACCAAACAACTATTTGATATGTTAAGATGTAGCGCAGCAATGACACTGATTCTTAGCATAAGCTTGAGTCCAGACTCGGGGAGCGTTCCTGATCAGATCCTCCTCTCTCTACTACTTTGCTTCCTGTCCGTCTATACTGTCCTATTGCAATAAAGCCAAGACTGCCAAAAATAAAGAAGGAACTACAGACATGAATAAACATTGGCCTGGCTGTCCTGAGCTGGTATCTATGCACTTCCTTTAACTTCCTTAAAGAAACTTCCTTCCTTTTGTTAAGTGCTTCAAATATTTACTGCAGTGTGCTGTTACAATACAAAATATTCTCCATGAAAACAAGGAATGGTCACGTTCATTCAGTAAATAGTGTTTGGTGAGCTGTACTTTCCTGTTTTCTTTCAGGGAGAGTTAATAAACAATATAGAGAAGAATGTCAGCAGTGCACAGGAATATGTGGAAAAGGCCAAAGAGGAAACCAAAGCAGCTGTCAAAGTCCAGAAGACTAGCAGGACGGTGAGAGAGCACAACGAATTCATTATACTCCTCTGAAATCACCTTTCTCTTTTTCTTTCCTCTTTCTCTGGTGCCGTCCATCCGCTGCTCTGGTCAGGGAGATATGATAGACCGTATAGAGTATAATGTGGATCATACAGTGGATTACATTAAGGATGCGTTGTTAAACACCAAGAAGGCTGTAAAGTACCAGAGTAAAGCGCAAAGGGTGAGTGGAAGATACGATGCCTGCTGTCCGTCCTGCATGAACTCATTTCTCACCTTTTTTCCATTCCCACTCCTTGTTATGGGAAGTTTTGTCTGTGTGCTGTCAACATTAATCTAATGCTGATGGGTCAAACTGCTTTCTCAGTCAGTGAGGCGCTAAATTCATTTACACACAAAAACTAGCCAACAACAGTTCACCCAAAAATGAAGATTTTCTGTATATGTGATCATTCTCAGGCCATCTGAGATCAGGATGAGTTTGTTTCTTCATCAGATCTGGAGAAATGTAGCACTGCATCAGTGTCTCATCAATGAATGCTCTGCAGTGAATGGGTGCCGTCAGAATGAGAGTCTGATAAAAACATCACAATAATCCACAGCACTCCAGTCCATCAGTGAACATCTGGAGAAGACAAAAGATGAAACAAATCTAAGATGTCTGTAAATTCATACCGATGCTTCCTTTTTTCATAATATTGCGTTCTCCATAGAAAAGAGCAGTGCAGCTGAGCTCCAGTCTCATTTTGTTCCACTACAGAAGGAAAGGGTTTGGTACAGGAGAGATTAATTACTAGATTTTCATTTCTGGGTGAGCTAAACTTAGTTGTTAAGGTTTGTAATACATCTAGTCCTATCTTGACCTGAAGATGCCTGCAGCCCTCTGACTTTCTGTCCATATCACCCACAGAAGTTGATCCTGATCGGCGGTTGTGTGTCCATCTGTCTGTTCATCCTCATCATCTCTCTAGCCATAGGATTGAGCTAACCAAGACACTCCACTGTCTGTGCGCTGCTTGTGATAGACAGGAGCTCAGGACCATCTGTTTTATTTGTGATACAGCCGATAGATTCAGTAGAAAAAATTAAAATAAATCATAGACATGCAGGATGTGCAATGTACTGAAAAATAAAATGAGATGAAATAGGCTACGAAGTACAGTGGCTAGAAAAAGTATTCACTATCTGTAAAGTTATTGTTTTACATGTCAATTGACTTTTTCTGAAGTTATACATTATACAAAATATTTAAAGAAAGCAGACAGTACCATTACTGTTTAGAGAAGTGGGTGTGAATTTCAGCACATCCTATTTAATGGTCAAAAAGTGAGATGTAAGATGTAAGTAGCTAAATATTTCATATTTGACGACCCAGAGTAACTAAATATTAAATGTAAATCCAGGAATGCAAGCAATTCAAAAGCAGCCGTTTTCAGCAGATTAGGCTTGAGGTTAAAATGCATTCTTATGCAATAAATTCTAGTTCTGGATTTCTACCGTCTATATCCTACTCAAATATAGTCATTCCAGACGCAAATGTCTACAGTGTGATCAGTGGCTGGACATATGATTACACATATGATTGTCCATTCTACTGAAAGTGAATACTTTTCATGGACACTTTTGATGTCATCACCTGTGTTTGTGTTGTTATGTACCGCTCTGTGTCACATGTCTGCTCAGCATTGTGGCATGACTGTAAATGGTAAACAGTGTTATGTATTTACTACACTCCTAATGTTCAAAATAATGCCGTCTTGGAGAGCAGTGTTGAGCTAATTGTTGTTTACTCTTAGAAACTGGTGTTTAACATTAGACAACACTTACATTAACCAAACCGAACAGATCGCAACAGCATATACATTTTGCAAATGAATCTGGAACATGTTAAGTCATAATGAATGAAACCCCCAGAATCCTCAAACTGCTCTCCATGAATCTTTAAACATGCAATGATATTTCTGCCTGGGTCTTCTATTTTTCATGCTGCCTGGATTTTTTTTTTTTTTTTCTTGAACTCTTCCAAATACAGAAGAAAATCACAATTATTATCTGTTGTGTGCTGCTTGGAATCGTTGTTGCTTCTATCATCGGCGGTGTGTTGTCCTGAAATAGAGCGGATAATAAAGAGGATGTTTGTTTGTGTCTGTGTGAGACTGGACTGAACTACATGGCTTGCACTAGGCTTCAACTAAAGTCGACTCATCAAACCTGAGCAAAAGTCATGTAGTTAGTTCAAGCCTTTTTCTGGTTATTGTACGTCGCTGTATTTCCTCAAGAATTAAAACACAGGTCGCCTCTTAACAAAACAAAATGTATCATCTGTCATTGTAATACTTTGAGGCTCTTTGAAGCAAACAAATTCTCTTAATCTATAGTGATAAAGAGAAGTGTGTGTCGTTATCATTAATGAACTGGTCTTTTATTTAAATTGAAAACAATGATTTCTGTTTGTTTTATTCTGTTGTTGCAATTCAAGTTCCAGTTTATTCACACCTCTGAGATTGTTTATATACACATGTGATTGTCTACAGAGAACATGCTTTAGTCCTCTAATTCATGCATCTTAAATTTGCTCGACAAAAACATGAAATGTGGTACTAATGATAACAGTCAAATCATTATAATCAAATGTATAAATAGATTAAGCTTTATGTGAAATTCTACGTTCAAGATCTATAGCTAGATTGGTCTGATTTCTGTCAATCTGCTAGTATGAATACATTTCTGGGCCCATGGTGCAAATAATATAAGATCGATGTGTGTCATTCATAATCAACAGTTCTTATTGTTTATCATAGACCAATACATTAGAGCAAATTGTGCATGTTGTAAAGCGTATATTGCACTTAGAATTTGTATTAATTTCTTAAATGTATATGTTTTGTTTGTATAAAAGGATGAATCCCTTCTCTGAATTTGAGTAAATGCCATTGATTAATATACTATAGATATTTTGTTTCATTTTCGACATCCATAATATAATAAACTCAAGTGTTCCCAGCAGGAGACCTTCAAGCGTTCAGGTGAATCACAAAAAGGAGGACCTTTCAACAGACAAAACACATCTAGAAAGACAATATACTGTACACAATAAAACCTGGTTTTCCTCTCGTGACTTTCAACTACAAACCTTTACATAAAAGAGATCTGCGACATCCATGAGTCACTCCGAACCCATACAGATAAATATATATATATATTTAGAAATCAATTAAAAAATATATTTGATCTCTACATATTTCAGTCCAAGAAAATGCCTTTCCTTGCAACAAAAGTACATTTAAAAATATATTTTGGTATAGGAAGTTTGGAACAAAATATATTTACTATTTAAAACATATCTCACTGAACTTCCCCGTTTGCAACGTATATTTAGCATTTATTTCAAATATATATTTTTGCCATAAGGGAGAAGAGGTCAGCTGCTGGATCATGAAATATAAATTGAATTACATTCAATCAACAAGGCAGATTATGTTTTCATTAAATTAGTAAGTCTACGCAATACTTGTACACATACACTCGATAGCACTGGAAGTGTGGGTATTTGTACAGTGCAAATCTTGTAGTTATTTACCTATAGTTCTAAAACAAGGTGGATAATATTTTACAATTCATGAGGGGATTGACGTTTGTTTCATACATGGTTTTATATCGGACTTTTATTTTGACACCCGGCGCGCAGGAAATGCGTCACAACCGCTGCCATCGCTTCCTGTGGTAAAGGGATTTCCGTCAACAACAAATACATTCGATCAACTCATCAATGACGGGCGGAAACTGCTTATTCTCGATCTTTTAAAGTGTAAAACACATCCAGAGAAAGCTGTTTTCGGTATTCACATCTGCACAAGTAGTTTGACACGTAAGACAGAACACTGTTGTTATTATTATTTACAATTTGGTGATCTTGTTTATGAGTTTGTTTGTTTGTTTTACCTGTACAATAACACTCGATATTTCGGTTAATTTCATCGTAATTCATTCCACTGTGAGCTCACAACAGTTTTCAGGAGACACGTTTTCTTTTCAAGAATGATAATAATATACCGTGGTACTGAATAATGGCTTGGTTTTTATATATCACAGTTTTAATTCAACTAACAGGACTCTACTTGCAGGAAGAGTCTGTTTTGAAACAATAACAATGCAATTTCTAAGTGTCACTGGATTGTATAAATGGCAGGGTCCTCTGAATCCTGAAAGATGTGTGTGTAGAGGAGTGATTTAACCCTCTGTGTGCCGTGCTGAAGTGTCTGGGTGTGTGTTCGGGCTCAGGATGGACTCTCGGGGGGAGCACAGGGGCTTCAGCCTCCAGCAGTCTGACCTGATGTGTAAGAGAGGATGCGGTTTCTACGGTAACGCTGTCTGGCAGGGCCTCTGCTCCAGATGCTGGCGTCAGGAGACCCAGTGCAGCCGAACCAAGCAGATCGAGGATGACAGAGCGCTGGCCGAGAGGTGAGAGACGCTTCGTCTGATTGATGTCACTCTCCTGTGAGCAGCTGCTGTAGTGCTGTGTGTGTGTGTGTGTCAGGCTCCAGAGAGAGGAGGAAGCAGCGTACGCCAGCAGCCGTCAGGAGGAGAATCCTCCACCACAATCCTCCAGAACACACAGTGTGCCCATAGTGAAGAGACTGTTCACGTCCGCTCCCAAAACACCCGTCAGGACAGGTACGAACTCACAGGGCTCATCTGGTCACGGAGACCTGGCATAGAATCAAATCTTCAAATATATTAGTGTGTGAGTGAATGGTTTCTAAAAAGGGTCTTAGTTCGCCCTTCCAAAAAAATGTAAGACCATAAAAGGTTTTTAAATCAGAGCGCAAAGTCTTAAATTCATACAGTCATGGCATTAAAAAATAGCATGCACTTCTTCAGTGATATTGTCTTGTTTTTCAATACAAAATGTTTAAACATCTTTACATCACAGTATATTTATAGTCTTTGAGGTGCAAATACGAAGAGTTTATGCCTTTAAACAACAACAAATCTCGGTAACACTTTAGTATCCAGTTCCTACTATTAACTAGTGTCTTATTAGCATGCATAATACTAGCATATTGACTCTTTACTAGTACCTAAACTACCTTACTAACTATTTATAATCAGCAAATTATCAAGGCAAAAGTTGTAGTTAATAGTTAGATAATAGCGAGAATTGGATCTTAAAATAAAGTGTGACCCAAATATCTATCACTGGGGAATGAAAACTTGATTTCCCTTTGAATTAAGTAGATTTTGGCAAATATTTGTACTTATTTTAAGCGTAAACTCCATTTACGATTATACCATTTACGACCATTTTTTCAGAAAACAGCACACCTTGTGTAATTTCGCTTCTCAAGATTGTACGTTTTTTATTTTAAACGATCCACAAATGCTGATAACGAATGATACAGTGTGATAAGGAGATGCAATACAAGTTGCTTCCATATTCTAAAGGTTTGAATTAGAGGGAATTAAATAATTTTAGAAGTTCTGGATCCTTCAGTCCTGTGATGGAGTCTGTACATCTCTCTCTGGTGTTGTCACACAGATGCAGGAGCTCCACAGACGCCGCTGAGCCGGAGCACATCGCTCGGCCGACAGCCCAGTGCAGACCGTGATCATGTGACACAGCACTTCATTGAGTTCCTGAAGCCCTTCCAGAGGCCCGGATATGACATTTTTAAACAGTGCCATGCCTTCGTTGAAAATATTGCACACAAAAAGGTGAAAAACAAGTATGCTGATATTTTCCAGCAGTCATGCTTTTATTAAGAGTTATTAGCTGAATGTTTTTTCTCTGCTTGCGCTGTAGGTGGCTGTACGTGGGGAGGATTTCTCAGACTCTGTGCAGGATTTCTATCAAAACATTTCAGAGAACTTACAGACAAACTTTAAAGGTACAACACACAAAGTCAAGTTTATGAATGAATCAGAGAGATGTTATAAGATTAACTGAATGAGGGTTTGGCGAGCTTTTGTCTTAATTTTAGTTTTTTCATGAAGTGCCATTTTTAATTTCCGTAGTTAAGTCACAAACTTGCATAATTTATGTTTTAATTCTTTTTTAAATGTTTTGAAAAAAAAAACTGTTACTTTACAGGACTTTCCTGTATTATTATTGTGAGCTAAAGTAGCTATCACTGCATCAGAAGCCACACAGTTACTGCCTTGAAATAAAGCAACATGCAGCATCACAGCAGTGTTTCTGGGTCTTCTCCTGCAATGAAGCAGTGACCCACAAAACACAGACAACAGAAACCCTTTATAGTGTGCCCCTATTATGCCTTTTTGACTGTTGCCTTTCATGCAGTGTGTCATGTAGCTGTTTGTGAACATAAACTATCTGCAAAGTTGTGAAGCAGACACTGCATGACAGATAAAGTTAATGTCTGTCAAAAAAAAAAAAAAAAAGTCAGGAATTTGAATCTTCTTGTTACGGCTCTACGTCTCGAAGTAACACATTTGCACCATCTGACCAATCACAGCAGAGAGGGCTCAAGACTGGTTCTTTGAACTGCTTCGCTAGTTTGTTTATGAATTATTTAGCAATTAGGTAAAATTAAATTTATTTTCTGAGCAAACTAAAGTTGTTGTTTTTTTTTACCTTGCATGTATGTAAGCCTGTTTTAGGTGACTCATAAAACAATTTTAGCAACCTTAAAAATTGCATAATAAGGGCACTTTAAATCCCAACAGAACATGAAACATGAACCGATCTCTAGATCTCAGCATCTTCACTCGTAACAAACCAATCTGATTTTATTTATTTCACTCTAAACCTCTTATTGAGAATTTACTGGGGTTTAGATGTTTTATTAAAATAATAACACTTGAAGTCACCAATGTGGAGATCAGTGTTTGTTTTAGTTGGGCTTTTTAATACCAGTTTTCCTCTGGCTGCAGTGTTTCTGAAGCGCATTTGTGACAGATAAAGTTGAAAACCTGAGAGAGAAAACCTGATAAAGTTGGTTATTTATGGTATGGCCTGATTCACTGATCTAATCTGTGAGTAGGTCTATATTAATTAATTAATTAATTTCACATTATTGTAGATCTGGAATACTACTGCATAATACATAATACATTCTACTTTAATTACTTTAGTTTTTGCATGTAATTTTTTTTATCAGCTATCGTTTTGTTGTTGTATTGATTACAGAATATTTTTGTAATTTTACTTACATTTGTATATAATTTAAGAAAACAGGTAAAAAATACTATATAAAAATATAGCAATTTTTCAGTAGAAAAATAGTAAATTACTTAATACTTAAAATAACAGCCGAGAGGTTAATTAGGAAAGATAACCCTTTTTTTATTTACAGTAATTATAGCAGCTAAATTACTGAAGCAGGTTATGCAACTAAGAGGAGTGATGCAGATTGTTCTGCGTGTGTGCAGAGGTCGCGACCCCTCCCTTATATAGTCACATTTATACGGCTCTGACGGTGGTTTGTAAATGTGTGTCAGGGTCTCCAGATGTGATGGATGAGGTGGAGCGCTATGTGATGGGCCGTCTGTATGAGCAGCTCTTCTGCCCTGACCACACAGATGATGAGAAGAAAGACCTGGTCATCCAGAAGAGAATCAGGTGTGCTGGGAGCGTAGGCCTAGCCGGGGGAGATAAAGTGAGAAGACTAATAACAGTGTGACACTTTACATGTGTGTGTGTGTGTGTGTGTGTGTGTGTGTGTGTGTGTACAGGGCTCTGCACTGGGTGTCCATTGAGATGCTGTGTGTTCCAGTAGACGAGCAGATCCCTAAAGTATCAGACAGTGTGGAGAGAGCCATAACAGGTACAGACACCTGTGTGCTTCATTATACACTCTCTGCTGGTTTACACTGAGCTTGGGACATAACCTGCTTCATCATACACACAGTATTGGTCCTGCTTTCTCATTCGGTGAGACGCATTTGCAGCTGTAATACAGTAATTCATATGCAAGTGCATTATTCAGAACAGTAAAGCAATAGTTCACCCAAAACTTGTTTACTCACCCTTATGTCCTCCAAACCCATATGACTTTCTTTTTAGTGTTCAGACCAATCATTTTCTTAGATTGAGCTGCTTCTGGTGAATTCTCTCTGAAGGAAGTGCCTTTTTCTGTAAGATTGTGCTTTGAGACATATTTGAATATAAGAATCAAGTGTATATATAAAAGAGTGATTTGTAAATATGTGTCCCTGGAGCACAAAAGCAGTCTGAAGTCTCTGGGGTTTATTTGTAGCAATAGACAACAAAACATTGTGTGGGTCACAATCACTGATTTTTCTTTCATGACAAAAATCATTAGGATATTAAGTAAAGATCATGTTCCATGAAGATATTTAGTAAATGTCCTACCGTAAATATATCAAAACTTCATTTTTGATTAGTTACATGCATTTCTAAAAATGAATTTGGACAACTTCGAAGGTGATTTTCTATAACTTTATATCTTTTCTATAAATCGAAAGTATTTCAAATAGAAATATTTTCAAATAGTTGCATCTCATCCAATTAGTGTCAGATCCTAACAAACTATACATCAATGGAAAGCTTATTTATTCAGATTTTATTCAAAGATTCATGATGTATAAATCTCAATTTACTGAATAATTTACACTTAAGAATGGTTTTGTGGTGACATATATAACTGTAAATATTCACATTTGCAATGCATTTGACCTCCATACTTCACCATTTCCTAGTGACACATCAGCAAGCACGTAATGCATTACACTTTGCTGAGAGATTATGAAATCAAGCATTTTGTTGTTAAAAGTTAATGCACTGATGAACCATGCATCATGTATATGTGTTTTACAGACCTGATCGACTTGGACTCTAGAAAGGTTCCCAAGGAGAAGCTGGCGTGTGTCACCCGCTGTAGTAAACACATCATGACTGCCATCCAGGGCAGTAAGAAAGCTGCCGCCTCTGCTGATGACTTTCTGCCCACTCTCGTCTACATCGTGCTGAGGGCCAATCCTCCTCGATTACACTCCAACATCCAGTACATCACGCGCTACAGCAACCCCAGCCGCCTCATGAGCGGAGAGGACGGATATTACTTCACCAACCTGGTAAGGCTTGCCTTTCACCTCATGCTTTCACTGTGTTTTCAGGAAAGTCACAAAGTACCTTCAGACTGTTTCAGTCACTAGGATACAAGTACTGCTGATTATAAAACCAAAGAGACCAAAGAGACATGAGAAGGGACTCAGACAAAACCAAAATCTGCTTTATCTGTTCCTGTGGGGTGCATAGAGTCACTTAAGAAGAGCTTGACTCCTTCCCCGTGTTATCACCAGCTGAGGAGTTTCCCTCTTACAGTAAAGAACAATCAAGGGAGATAACACACATCATGTTTGTCATCTGACCGGTCTGAAGGGTTTGTGAGACATTGATAACTTGTAGAGCTTCTCACTGGATTCCAAGACACAAATGTAATTTTTCTAACAAAAGCCTTTACGATTAAATGACACAACCACAGTTTGCATCAGTATTTTAGAGTTATGATTGTTTCTGCTACATTGAGTTAGAAGAAATTAATTTGAGGCAAACATATTTTTTAAGTTGATTATTAAAAAACAAGTTGCCCCACTAATGGATTCAATGAATCAGATATTTTTCGGTAACCACAAAAACTTCAACATAACGAACACAACTGGAATACACACGAACAGTTTAAACACATTTATTCTCTTCATCAATGCCTATAAAGGTCATGCTGGGAACTAGAGATCCACTTCCCAATTTATTAAACTTAACAAGAGAATTTAATTAAGTTACATTTACATTTAATAATGTTTTAAGAACAGAAATTAGTGTTTGCATTACACACAATATTAAGTTAATGTAATCATCAACATTGTCAAAAGAAGAATCATTTTTAACTTGCAGTGTCCTAAAGTTGTAGTATTTTTTAGACTGTATGCAATAGTCAAATGAATATGTTTAATGGGAAATTGTTAACTTTCATTAAACAATTATCGTTCTTTATTTTAAAATAAACATAAATGGTGTTTGACTCGATCTTTCCTCCCTTCTTTCTTTGTCCTCACGTGAACATAAGGAGTTTTTAATGGCAGTCCCAGCCTAATGAGATTGAATATGAGTGAAGACCAAAGAGAAGTCCTGTGCTTGTTTCTAGAAGTCTTCTTCTGATGTAATGTAGGGTCTTGATCTCGTTCCTGTTGCAGTGCTGCGCCGTGGCGTTCATCGAGAAGCTTGATGCACAGTCGCTGAACCTGAGTAATGAAGACTTCCAGCTCTACATGTCTGGTGCATCGTCTCCGTCGGGTCCCAAAGCTGCTTCGTCTGGCCACAGCTCACAGAACGGCTTTAGAGAGGAGCGCAGCGCAGCAGAGCCACAGCTGGAGACGCCTCGTCTGGATACAGACCTCATCGAGTGGAGCGACGGGCAGGAGCTGTCAGTGCTGGGCTTGTTGGAAGAGCCACCTGCACACACTCACACCTCAAACACATTCACTATTGACTCAGACAACATAGGCGGCGACAGCCTGCCTCCTCCATTACAGCCGCAGAAGTTCGCTGGATAGACTGACACCCCGTAGCTCTTCTGTCTGCAGCTCAGAGATGGGCTCTGTTCCTGCCACGGGACTCAACGCATTCACTTCCGTTCTTCATAGGGAGCTCAGCAGTCATAGGTTTATATTTTACTCCCAGATAAAAACAAGTAATAATGATGAGAGAATTTGAAGGCTAGTTTTGGGACCATTACAATTTGAGGTCTTGTGAGAAAAAAAGAAAAGAATAGTAGATAGTATAAAGTATTTATACGTCATAGTGGTATTTGCTGTACTGCATTTCATTAGTGTAAATATAAATGTTAAAAATGTTATTGCATTTATGAGATTTCAATGAAAATCACTACTGAAAATGAGAATTACGGAGAAAAATCCAAATGTTTTTTTTATTGTTTTCGAAATAATGTTACAATGCCAAAAAAATCTAAGAAAAATAGGCCTAAACTTAATTTCATTATAGTTTCTGTTGAAATATTTAATTCTATAGTTTCTTGCACTGATTTTATTGCTTTATGCAGGGTCACTGGAGTCTGAGAATACGTAACTTATTAGTATTTATTTTTGTGTGTTTTTTTTTTTTTTTCCCAGTTCTGCATCTCCTTGCATCTTCAAGCCATTAATATTGGCATTATTAGAATTAAGAATGAATTTGGGTTAGGTTTATATAACTGGCCTGTTGGTATAGTTGAGTCAGAATCTGGTGTGAGTGTGATCTTTACTCTGGATTTGTTAAGACATGCTGTGATGAGCATTGCTTGAATCCCAGGTGAGGTTTAATGGACACCAGCGCATTAGTAAACAAGAAGTTACTCTGTATAACAAATCTTTAGCACGGTACTATTTAAAAATGTATTATCAAATATTTATTTTCTGTACTGTAGATTTCAGTTTCAAGGAAATGCTGTTACAGTATGAAAGAAGAAAAGATTGATTTAGTGAGTTAATTATTATAAACATACCTTTTAACCCTTTGTTCTATGAAAAATATTACTTATGCATGCAAAGTAACAGTTTTGCTGTGGTATGTGGTATCCCATTACGGACAGTTTGTAAGTTCATTTAGTTATCTAAAAGATCTGGGTTTGAAGTCAGAAAAAAAGGCTGTTTCAACAATTATGAATAAAATGATCTCCTGAAGGAATAGAAAACTGGTGTCTAATTTGATCTCCGGCTCGGTTTACACCACATTTCAAACATTTTACATTTTAAAATGCACTTTGGTGCATAATTCCCAGGCCAGTACATATTTTGCAGCTGTTCAAATATATTAGCTTAAAACATTTTGGATCTTGTTTATACCTTTATATAGTGCTGTCTACCAGTGATCTCATTTACCAAAATTTGGGATAATTCACACAACTATTCTACTACTTCTATTCACAACTATTCTAACTACTATTCACACAACAGTTATTCGTACATCAGCACCAAAATATCTTAGAAATAAAAGGTTATTTTAAAGAGACGTGTCTCCTTTAAGACTTCAGTGTAAAGGGCCACTGCTAGGATCAACATACTTTACACGTGTTACATGTAGGACTCTTTTGACAACTTTTATTACTTTTTAAATAAAGGCGGCAAGGAAGTCGACCGGAAGTTGAAGTCGGCCGCGTGTCGCCATCTTGTAGCAGAACTTCACTTGCGTTAGCATCCCATTGACTCCCATTCATTTTGGCGTCACTTTGACAGCGAATAACTTTACATCTGAGGCGTTTAAAGACTCGTTTGTCTATTATTTATTTCTAAAGATACACGACAATGTATAAAGGGCTCCATTACCTTTTATGTTACATTATGGCCCCGTAGAAACAGTTTTTGTAAAAATAGGCTAACGATTGCGTCAGAACCACTCGACTCTCTGTCGCACAGTAGAGAAATTACCGTACAGACAGGAGGAGAAGCTCGCAGGCAATTAACTTAATATGGCGTGCATGGCGTTACATTTTAAAATACTATACAAAATAATTAATCAGAATACTTACTCCTGCTCACTCACACCAAAGTACTCCCCGCTCAAGCTCGCCATCTCTGCAAGATTAACGATGGCAATTTTCACGCACAGCTAGAAGATTTACATCTGTCAGACAGGCTGCTGACGTCATCAAGCTTAGTTTGAGTCTGCGCGTCAGAAACGGAAGTGCTAAAAAACGCTAAAAATGGGCTTCACTTGTCTCAATTGAGTTCCAATGGGGTCACTGTGTCCATTTCTTTTACTGTCTATGGGATTAACATACTTTACACGTGTTACATGTAGGACTCTTTTGACAACTTTTATTACTTTTTAAATATTACAGCTGCCAAGATTAACTAAGCATGAAAAATTATAACATTATATTAAGATCTATTCCCAATGCTTGCAGTGCTGAGCATTGTAATGTAATGTTTTGGGAAAATAATAATGTGTGTATTAGAAAAAACAATCAACTTTTTGACATACTATATGAAAGACAGTGTATGTTTCCATCTTTGTTTGGAATTTCACTGACAGAATTCAGGTTTTGAGGTTTCTAATGAAAGTGATGAGTGTGAGGAGACATTCTTATGTAACTTTAATTAGCATTGAACTGAACTGTTTCTGAACACTCCCCAGCTGGTGAGAAAGATGAAACACCCAGCTACACCTAAATGGGAAAGGCCTTATTATGGGATACTAGCCTGGTTAAAACCAGACCCTTTTCAGTTGAAACTGAGTAGAGAGAATTGAAATTCACCGGAAGTAGTCTGGGTTTTTCCAGGCTAATGGGATACTACATGGAATGGAAAAACAACACTTGGATGGCATCTGCCTCATCCTCCAACACACACATTACATCAGGTTGGAAAACATACTGGGACATATACTGTGCCTGCAAAGGCCAAGTGAGAATTCTGGACCTGAGGCCTGTGTGGACCTCATTATGTAAGTGCCTGAGTTATTTAATCATTACAAATGAGCTTCCTTGTTTTGCCTTGAATAGCCCATTAGCCTTTAGAACAGGACTTCGGGCTTGTCAAACACAAGAATCAAACTGCATTTCATTGTGTTCAGAAAGGCATCATACATAATTTTTGAGTCTTATAAAACCATCGGTCAGGTTCCTGGTGATGCGGCATTAAAGATTCAGAATTAAATGTCATTTTGGGTCCAATTCTTTCTATTAACTATGACTTTTGTAAACTCCTAATTTTGCTGCTTGCTTATTAATAGTTAGTAAAGTAGTTACGTTTATATATGGGGTGGATTTAGAGACTTGAAATATGGGCATGCAGAATAAGACATTAATATGTGCTTTATAAGTAAACAGCCAATATGCTAGTAATGTGCATGCTAGTAAATAGTAACAATTGGTCCTAAAAAAATAAAGTGTTACCATAATTTTGTTTGCAGATATACATACTTGTACATTTTCAATTTGTTGCAAGGAAAGTGAAACATTAATCAAAGTAATATTTCTTGCTTGATTTTATTACTTTAGTGCTTAGAACCCCATCAGCCCAAAGTCTACATTGTGATTTGTATTTCATACAATACATAACATATGATATGATTTGACGATTTGTTTATTTTGTTGATCCTATCACACATGATATTTGACTTTGTCAGATTCATTCAAATCACACTTTCTTTTTTTTCTTTTTGTCAAAATGTCTTAAGTCTGAGCGGTAAATAAGGACTGTATACCAACAGGCAAAAACGACATACTGAAGAGTTGTAAAAAGAGATGCACAGTGCTCTCACAACACATACTGTGCAATATATGCCATTTTTTGTGGATATGTAGTTTAGATGTTTGTCCAAAAAACATTTCACTTTGAAATCAAATCTGGTGTGGTTAACAAAATGGGATACTTGTTTTAATACTTGTTTAAAAAGTACACTTCTTTGATACTCTATGATAAAAACGCTACATCTACTTTAATTGCTCATAGATTTCTCTCATGTCCATATCATGTAAAGTTCAGTTCGAGATCTAGTCATGAAGAAGGTGTAAGTCAGGATAGAGCAAGAACCCAGAGAAGGTGCTGTCATCCTCGCTGCTGGAGTAGACACCGTTCCAGTCTCTCAGCGTCTCTACCCACACCTGGTCTCCCACATCCAGCTTCAGGATCACTAGATTGGATGCCTGGTCAATGTCTTGACCCTGTAGGGTGTCTCTCGAACGTACCTTGCGCACTCCATTCACCACCAGAGAAGCACGCAAGGGCTTGTTTCTCACCGTGATCTGGTAGGAGAACACATAAACTCCTGAGTAGGTGCAGTTGAACTTGCTCGTGACTATGTCGTAATGGTTTTCTCCATTGTAGAAGACCTTGTCAAAGCGAACTGGAAATCCTGATGGAGGGAAAGACTTGCTTGGATATAGACCAACGCTGAAAGCAGACCGTAGTCTCGATCCATTTTGACCCATAGAGCCCTTCAGTCCCCGTAGGCCTCGGTCTCCGCGTTTTCCTTGGGGCCCGCGGTCACCCTTCATTCCCCTCAGACCTCGTATACCTTTGACTCCTGGTGGTCCCCGTGCTCCTGGTTCACCCTTTGCTCCAGGAACTCCTGGTTCCCCGCGTTCTCCGGTGATTCCCGGAGTCCCGTGCATGCCGTGTTGCCCAGATGGACCAGGGTTTCCACGCACACCTGGAGGTCCAGGATCACCTGGCTCACCTTTCTGGCCCCTCTCTCCAAGTAAACCGCACTCTCCTCTATCACCCTTTTCACCCTTGTCACCAGTCATGCCTTGGGGTCCTGGTGGTCCATCTTTGCCTTGCTCTCCCTGGTCACCCTTTGACACATTCAAATTTGGATCTCCTTTTTCCCCTTTCGAACCTTTGAATCCTGGCAATCCAGCTGCACCCTTCTCACCTTTAATACCCATCTCACCTGTTCAGTAAACATATATTTAGTTGATGCATCGTATTTACATTCATAAGGGAACCTAATCTATATCTATGTTCACCTTTCATTCCAGCCTTTCCCTGGATGCCTGTAGATCCAGTGAATCCTGTGTTTCCTTGATCACCTTTCTTTCCTGTTGAAAACAATAGGAAATCTCACACATGCATTTTATTTTAGATTACATCACCGAGATTGCAGTTAAGATAACCATGATAATGTACCTTTATCTCCTTTAGATCCTGTAAAGCCCTTTGGCCCTATTGGGCCCGGCGTACCTTTGGGTCCAGGTGCTCCCTTTTCTCCAGGTGGGCCTACAATATGGCATTAAACAACATGACAGAAGCCATGTTTTTCCCCACATATCTATAGTAAATAACACACTAAGGGCCAGATTTACGAATAACTTGCGGTTAAAAACTGCTGTCTGGGTATACCAAAGACACACAGTGAATGCTTGGCGATGAAAAGGTGTAGAGAGCTGACCTTATAGCATATGTATTTGTAGGAGTTTCCCTTTTAGGTACAACATTAATGTACATAATTATATACATAAATGTGAAAATGCACTATTCAAACTTAGATTGTTGTAATTCATTAATGCTTAGCTAAGGTTGGAGAACACAATTCCTCAGATTATTGCTGAAGTGAAAGCAAGAAAAATGGAAGTAAGTTATAGAAGTAACTGTAAAGAAAATGTACTGTACTAAAAAGTTTTGATTGTTTATAAAATAAGTATTTCACAAAATATTTGGGAATCTACAATTGCTAAAAGCCATATGTTTTAATAAGTTACGTTACACATTTGAGGTTGATAGTAAAAAATTATGTTCCTGTGAGATTATATTTAGATGTTAATACCAAACATAGCCACTGGTTGACACCCAAACTCCACTGAATCTTCCTGATGCAGTTTCCTGTCTCAAATTTATACATTTCTATCTCAATATTACTTCTATCACAAAATATTCTGTAATATGACACTTGACCACCCACTGGGGGGAGGATCTGTTAAAAGGTTTTTTTGACAAGGCAATACAAAAAGAGCATCAAGTTGACAGTAAAAAGTTAAGGGGGTTAATTGAATCCTTCAAGGTGAATTACTAAAGTTTGGGGGAGTCAGCTTACTGGTATTTGCACTATTATCCAACACCTTAACTGTGCTGTTGGTACATTATACACACCCAGTTATCATTGGCTCTGCTTGTTTGTGATCCTACGCTGCCCTTGGTAAGCTGTCTTGGTCAGTATGGTTATGAGCTGACAGCATCTGTCAGTAGATCACCTGCAGAACTTTCCACTCCCATTAGTCTCACACTTATTTGCCCTGGGGTGCATTTCCCAAAAGCATCATTAGCTGATTATGTTGCATAGAACACTATTGGTAACAATGGAACTTTTGTAAAACGCACCTGTTTAGTAAATCTGGCCCCATTATGTTATAAGAATGTATGACTTCACTTGGCTGACCTGGCAGTCCTATATCTCCTTTATAGCCTTGCGGGCCTTTCTCTGGAGGGCAGCACTCACAGAAGTTGAAGTAGCATTCATTGTAGTCTAGCGTGTAGTTGTCTTTGGCCGTGGTGGGAGATGCGGTGGTGTCTGTGGGGTAGTCTATATAGCTGTCAGCAGGAACTGTAGTGCTCTCTGTGACATGCACAGGGAAGCGCTCTCTTGTTTTGGTGTAGTCCACAATCCGTGCTGTGACCGTAGGCTTGCCTACATATACAGTAGTTTGGAACAACTCTCGGGGGGGTTTCTTGGTGTACTGGAACTTCGGCCTCTGAGTGGGCTTGATTGAGTCACACGAGGTTATAAAGGTCAATGCTATTACCATTATGAATATTGCACGTTCAAAGGACATTTTGTCTGTAGAGAAAGAAGAGAAATGTTAATAAGTCTTTACAATTCTGCCATCATGGGAAAACAAAATGGATGCAACATGTAGTTGTGTTATTCTGTGTGATGGAAGACATTTCAGAGCTTGTGTAGCTGGAAGTAGTTGTGTTCGTGCCAAGGGTGTTATTTGGGGTTAAGTACTCAACAGTACATTACAAAAGTGAATGGAAATAATTAATGGAAATAATTTTTAAAGTTTTAATAAATAAGAGCTCATAATTAGGGTTGGGTGTAATGCATTATAACTGTAACTTAATAACTTTTCCCTTAAAAACGTTAAGTAAGGGATTATTCTCTATTGTGACATAGAATATTGGACCCTCATGAATCAAGCCATCTAGCCAATAGCAAACAGGGACAGCTGGACCAATGTGACACATGATCTTGGAAGAATTTCTTCAGCAACTCCCTGGGACAAATGGATGGACAGTTGCCAAGCTCACAGCTTTCGTATAACAACACCTTATAGACTGATTTATTAAAACCGCTACCTGGATCAAAACTCTTGGTGCTTTCATTCTCTGAATAGTTTGTGACAGGTGATGCTGGATTCTAGATTTCTGAGACCAGAACCTGCCAGCTGAATATAACAGCCTCAGTCAGGAAATCAGAGGCTCATTCCAATCTATTTGGTATTACTCCAAAAAAGCTTTTGTCCAAAAGAGCAGCGATAATCTCAGGAGCTCACTTCAGTCTCAACTGTTTTCTGAAGGGGAATGGCTTATCTAATGAAGCTGCTTTTGAGGTAAAATGAAGGCTACTGGCACACAGTGACCATGACCAGTTTAGTTGTGAGTGTGAGTGTGTGTGTGTGTGTGTGTGTGTGTGTGTGTGTGTGTGTGTGTGTGTGTGTGTGTGTGTGTGTGTGTGTGTGTGTGTGTGTGTGTGTGTTGGGTTTGTTACTCCAAAAATTTTATTTATTACTCCTAACAAGTTACTTATTTCAAAGGTAATATTATTATTATTACTTACTATCTGGCAACAGTGATTAGTTACACAACCATTTACATAACTTTTCCTTCATGCCCCACAGAAGTTGTAATTGTGTATTTTTCCCATAAAATTATTTTTAAATGTCTCATCATTTGACCAACATCTACACTGGATCACAGTCAGAAGTTTATTCGAACAGTGATTGATGGTGACTTTTATGAAAATTATGAAAATAAATCTAGGAGTTGTTGGATTTTAAATCAGTGGGGGTTGCATCAAAAGTAATGCAACAAGCTGTTTTATGGATGGTTATATTATTATGGAAATCTTATTAGTAATTTGTTACAGTACTACAGGTGCTTCTCAATAAATTAGAATGTCTTGGAAAAGTTTTTTGTTCATTTATTTCAGTAATTCAACTGAAATTGTGAAACTCGTGTATTAATTAAATTCAATGCACGCAGACTGAAGTAGTTTAAGTCTTTGGTTCTTTTAATTGTGATAATTTTGGCTCACATTTAACAAAAACCGACCAATTCACTATCTAAACAAATTAGAATACTTCATAAGACCAATAAAAAGGTGGTAGGGGCTCCTTTTGGTTTAATTACTGCCTCAATTCAGTGTGTCATGGAGGAGATCAGTTTGTGGCACTGCTGAGGTGGTCTGGAAGCCCAGGTTTCTTTGACAGTGGCCTTCAGCTCATTTGCATTGTTTGGTTTCTTATTTCTCATTATCCTCTTGACAATAGCCCATAGATTCTCTCTGGGGTTCAGGACTGGTGAGTTTGCTGGCCAGTCAAGCACACCAACACCATGGTCATTTAACCAACTTTTGGTGCTTTTGGCAGTGTGGGTAGGTGCCAAATCCTGCTGGAAATTGAAATCAGCATCTTCAAAAAGCTGGTCAGAAGAAGGAAGCATAAAGTGCTCCAAGATTTCTTGGTAAACGTGTAACATGTAAAACCCTTCCTCCAGACTCTAGGACCTTGGTTTCTAAATGAAATAAAAAACTTGCTCTCATCTGAAAGGAGGACTTTGGACCACTGGAAAACAGTCCAGTTCTTCTTCTCCTTAGCTCAGGTAAGACTCTGGTGTTGTCTGTAGGAGTGGCTTAACAAGTGGAATAAAATAACTCTAGCCATTTTCCTTGACACGTCTGTGTGTGGTGGCTCTTGATGCCTTGACCCCAGCTTCAGTCCATTCCTTGTGAAGTTCACTCAAATTCTTGAATTGATTTTGCTTGACAATCTCATAAGGCTGCGGTTGTCTTGGTTGGTTGTGCATCTTTTTTTCCCCACATTTTCCTTCCACTCAACTTTCTGTTAACATGATTGGATACAGCACTCCGTGAACAGCCAGCTTCTTTGGCAATGTTTGTGGCTTACCCTCCTTGTGAAGGGTGTCAATGATGGTCTTCTGGACAACTGTCAGATCAGCAGTCTTACCCATGATTGTGTAGCCTAGTGAACCAAACTGACAGACCATTTTGAAGGCTCCGGAAACCTTTGCAGGTGTTTTGAGTAGATTAGCTGATTGCCATGTCACCATATTCTAATTTGTTATAATTGGTGGGTTTTTGTTAAATGTGATCCAAAATCATCACAATTAAAATAACCAAAGACTTAAACTACTTCAGTCTGTGTGCACTGACTTTATTTAATACACGTGTTTCACAATTTAAGTTGAATTACTGAAATAAATTAACTTTTACACGACATTCTAATTTATTGAGATGCACCTATAGTTACTTGATAAAATAGTATTTTTACTGTTAGTAGTTACTGCCCAACACTGGTGATGTGTTTGAGGCAGTTCACAGAGACAATTTTTTAAAACTTAGCAGAGTGTCTTAAAAAGTGAGGTGAAAATGGTCAAAGATGTCAGTCTAGTGCATGTTTACATTGAAAAACCGTTATAAAGCAGCATAGTGGAACACAAAAGTGCATTCTGACCCTAAGCTATGCAATGCTTAAATACAATTGATCCAAGTAAATTATGCAGATACTTTAAGTCAAGGTCACAGTAAGTCCAACATAAAGATATCTGAATGTCTTTATGTCTTTAAGTATCAATGCTAGTGTCATTTATTGTAAAGAAATATATAGAAAATACATTCATGTACTTTTTGGAGTTGCTGTATCCTCGCTCATCCTATCCAAGAACCTCTGGAATCAATGAAGCTGAAAAAAGGCATAAGGAGAATTCAGTCACTCTTGTGTTTCAGACTGGAACATAGGCTTTAGACTGAGGTTTGCAGACCACAGCAAGGCAGGGGGGCGATACCCATCTGAAACATGAGAGGAAGGCCTGCTTTAGGAGGGTAATACTCCACCTTGACCTGCTGGTGTCACTCCACTTTTCAAGACAAACCCAGCTATAGTGCTCACTGTATCCAGCCCATGCAAAGAGCGGCTCTGCTGAACACAGGCACAGGGCCTCCGAAACCCCCTGTTCCTGAAAAGCCTTATGGGAGCGAGATAGGGTAAACCATAGGACATGGAGCCGGTATCACAATACAGCCCAGAGCCCCTGCTGCACTACTCCACACTCAGGAGCAACAGAACGGACAGAAATAAATGCTCTTGAGTTAAAATGATCCTTAGATCGAGGGGTTTAAAATTGCAAATATAGAGACGAGCATTCATTTTATCAATGCATCATGTCATGAATGCATCACATCTAAGCATGTTTGCTCCTGTTTAAGGGGATTTGAGGAGCATGGGGCTGGAGTGTCACCTGAGCTGGAGGTGTCTCTGGTAACGGCTGAGGCTGTGCTCTGCTGGTAAGCCTTTAATGGAGAGCACTGTGACCTTGTCAGGAATAGAGTGGCTTTTGGACTATTCACCTTTTGTTTTGTTTTTCTCTCTTCAAAATTCCCGAGACAGACTTGGAAGGCTTTTTGATTCACAGGGTTGTATAAAATGATGGTTATGTAAAAACTGAAACATGAAAATATGTGCTATAACTGCTCACCGTTTCACACACACACACACACAATATATATATATATATATATATATATATATATATATATATATATATATATATATATATATATATATATATGATTAATATTATTGGTATAATAATAATTTCAGTAATTACAATAGAATGTTTAAAAGAGTTTAACATCACACCATAGAATGAAAAAGGTATTCTTTATCCACCCAAGTATCATTTCATTATAAAACACATAATGAAACACATGAACAAAAACCATGCAAATTACATTTTGGGAAAAGCTCTTGGAAAATGGCATTTGCAATTTCCTTAAGTCTGCAAACTTTACATTTTTGAAATTTTGCTTAAGCCTTTCAAAACAGTTTAGAAATGCACCTAGATTTACCAAAGCAGATATAAAGTAGACATTATATACAGCAGAACTGCCAGTACAGCCAAGAGTAAAGTGCCGAGATTATCAAATTATTAAACTTTTTTAAATGATGTTTTTTTAAATTTGAATGCAATTTGAAATGAAATGGATAATACATAACTGAAACTGAATTGTGATCAAATACAATTTTCGTTCCTAGCACTGCTTCATCACTGCATCCTCAGACAGAGCTGAGATCAAGTCAATGAAAAGCAACAGTAAATGTGTTTACCAGACAGCAGGCTCGTCTCGTGCCCAGTGGCTTCAGCGGTTTCCTTCTGATTAAGCTCAAAACACTGAAGACTGAAAGCACCAGATATGTGTCTGTCTTTATTTCATGGATACACACAGATTTTAGAGTAGAGCAGGGGGTGTGTACTATGGTTCTGGCCCAGTGCTTCACAGTTACAGTCACCCAGACTGAACCTCATCATAGTGCTGCTTGGGCAGCGGTGTTACCAGAACTGACCCAGAAACCTGACCCAAGCCCGCAGAACACTATGCACTCTATTCACCTGCTCGTGCTTCCCATTCCCTCTCATCCCACTCCCCCCCCCCCCCCCCCCCCCCAAGACTCTCAGTTAGGGCTCTGTCATTTATTCTAGTACTATAAGGGGAAAATAACATAAAAGTGTTGAATCCTTCCAGTAGAAAAGGTTATCGCTGGACTGCCAGAAAATGATATTTTTACACTTAGGATTTGCAGCGCGTTTCGCTATATGCATGTGTTGTGAAGTACTTGTAGCGCGTTTAGTTGTATGCAAGTGTTGTGAGGATTTGTAGCACATATCGTTATACGCATGTGTTGTGATGATTTGCAACGCTTTTGTTGTCAAACTGATGAAGATGTTTTCTTCACTTGCTGATTTTTTTTCAATTTGCATGTGTTTTCTTAAGTTGCAGCGTGTTGAGCTGTCTCGGACACCGTAGTCTTCCCCATGATTGTGTAGCCTACATATCTAGACTGAGAGAACATATAAAGGCTTTGCAGGTGTTTTGAGTTAATTAGCTGATTAGAGTGTGTCACCAGGTGTCTTCAATATTGAACCTTTTCACAATATTCATATTTTCTGAGATACTGAATTTGGGATTTTCCTTAGTTGTCAGTTATAATCATCAAAATTAAAAGAAATAAACATTTGAAATATATCAGTCTGTGTGTAATGAATGAATATAATATACAAGTTTCACTTTTTGAATGGAATTAGGGAAATAAATCAACTTTTTGATGATGTTTGATTATATGACCAGCACCTGTATACCATAGCTATGTTTTTTTTTTTTTTTTTTTTTTTTTTTAAGAATAGTATAGACAAGGAAAGAAAAAGGTAAGTGCTAGTATTAGTTGGTCAAGTGCTGGCGAAAAAAGATGAGACTTTGGCCCAATCTCAATTCTATTTTATACCCCTTCCCCTACCCCTCTGCCTAGCCCTTCCCCTTGTCCCTTAAAACAGAGTGTCAAGGGGTAGGGGAGAAGATATTCCCCTAAGGATTGGGACACCACTACCATGACGTCACACGTCATCAGCGTTCGTCGTCTAGCTCTTACAATACACACATATACTGGTGTGCTGGTGTGCATTAGAGCCTTCAATAATCGTCCTGTATTAATGAGCTGCTTACTGACACACACACATATCGGAAATCGCGCAGCTCACACATCCAAGAGAAAATAAACTTGTCAACACTGCCCCACGACTTTTATTAAATACAGTTTAAATACTGAATCGTTACATTATATTTTCCAGCGACGAGAGGATACAATCACTGTTTTTAAGTAAACTCCCTCTTAAAAGATAAACGAACAGACACGAATACAGGCAACCTCCATTTCTCTCTCTCTTTCTCTCAAATAGGCAATATTTGAGAAAATGGTTTCGCGATTTATAATTATTGGGGGGATTAGTCTACGGCAGTTATTGCCCTGATCAGACATATGCTGTGGCACTATCACGCAGTTTGTAATGATAGCGATTTTTTGCAAACATTTCTTTGAGTAACATGACCGTTACTATGAACGCACAATTGAATGTAACATAAAACAAATGATTACTTTTCGTTACAAAATCTTTATTTATGCCAAAAAAGCTTACGTTTACGTGTCTTTTTGTTCGCTGTAGCAGCCATGTGGCCAAGATAATTCATACCCCTTCGTTTGAAGTGTGGTCCCGAAAAATCTTCATTTGAAGGGCTATCTGGCCCTTCCCCTTACCCCTACCCCTCCAACCAAAAGAGAATCGAGACACCCCTACCCCTTCACGTGAATGCGCGAAACGGAGGGGTAGGGGAAAGGGGAAGGGCTAAGGGGTAGAATTGGGATTGGGCCTTTAGATGTTTTTTGAAAAAGAGCAGTTCGAATTGAGATTGGGAGGTCATTCCACCAGCTGGACACAGTCCATGAAAAGGTCCGTGAGACTGATTTTGAACTTTGGGATTACACCACAAGGCGTCGTTCACTTGCAGAGCACAAACTTCTGGAGGGCACATAAGATTTAACCAGTGAGTTTAGGTATGTTGGTGTTGTGCCAGTGGTCGTCTTGTAGTCAAGCATCAGTACCTTTAATTTGATGCGAGCGGCTACTGGTAGCCAGTGTAACCTGATGAGGAGAGGAGTAACGTGAGCTTTTATTGGCTCATTGAAGAAAACCCTCGCTGCTGCATTCTGGATCAGTTGCAGAGGCTATCAGTACATGCAGGAAGAGCCAGGAGAGCATTACAATAGTCCAGTCTGGAGAGAACAAGAGTTTGGACAAGAACTTGGGTGGCTTGCAATGACAGGAGGGTTGAATCTTCCTAATGTTGTGTCACCCCTCCAAGACACCCTGAAGGATCTATTGGAAAGGTAGGACTTAAACCACAGGAGTGCGGTTACAGAGATGCCCATCTTTCTGAGGGTGGACAGGAGAATCTGGTGAATAACTGTGTCACAAGCAGCAGACAGGTTAGCAGCAGAAAGTGTTACAGAGACAAGACATGACACAAGATTTCAAAATGAGAACGAGATGAGATTTTTACAAAGTATTTTTTTAAATAAATAAAATCCTCAATGACAAAATAGATTATTGGAAAAAGTTGTATTCATTACCTCCGCCACTGCATAAAACAGTATCACATTTCTATAATTCAAATTCCTTAAAGCAGGCGTGTCAAACTCAATCACTGCAGTGCCGGAGCCCTGCAGAGTTTAGATTCAACCCTAATTAAACACACCTGATACAACTGATCAAGGAACGGAGTTTGATACTGCATTGCATTAATGAGGTCAAACATAACAGAGAACACTTCACATAACACCTGATGAGCTCTTTACATCAAAAGAGGAATGACATATACACTTGTATTTGCCAGTCTGTCTCATCCTTATATAGTCAGCCGGATCTGGGGCCTCATTTATAAAGCTTGCGTACGCACAAAACGGGGCTGAAAACATGCGTACGCCAGTTCCTGTGCAAAAGGTGGGATTTATAAAGAAAAACTTGACGTGAAAATATGCGCACCTACACGCAAACTCTGACCCATGCGTACGCACATTTTGAAGACAAAGCAGTTTGGCGACACTGATGGTGAGTTGAGGAACTGACTGCGGATAAAGGGAATTAACCCTTTGCAAAATACCAAAATTTACTTTGACATTTCAATATTTACAATATTTACAAGTTGCTCATAGGTCCCGGTTACAACAAAAAATACAAATAACATTAAATCACCATTATGGGTCCTAAAGATACATACAAGCATGTTTAGTTTAAAGACATAAACGGAACTATATGCTGAAAGTACGTAAATTTAATTTCTTTCACTTCCATTCTTAAATGGATGTAGGCCTATCACTCATTATGTGATTAATGTGATAAAGTGTAAATGATTAAATCTGATCGCTGAAAACATAAATAGCCTACTGCAGCAACACTTAAGTGCATATTGTATGATGGATGCGCTGGCACTACTGGAAGACTATGCCAATGGCAGACTTCGAGGGGAAAGAGTATTCAGGGACCGTGAGGATTTCCTAGCCCATGATGATGAGTGGCTAATAAGCCGCTTTAGACTTCCTAGAGCCATGCTCTTGGATCTGTGTGCTGAACTTGGCCCAGCATTACAAAGACCAACAACACGGAACCGCGCCATCCCGGTACCAACCCAAGTACTTTCAGTTTTAGGATTTTTGGCAACCGGGACATATCAGCGGGAAATAGGCGACAGGTAACTAAGTGTACTTTTTTTAAGCAAAAGCTTGACATTGATTTTAACATTCCTATTAATTTGTCATAGGTCTGGGATTTCACAGCCATCCCTAAGATCATTAATGCCTGCAGTTTTGAAAGGGATTATTCAAATGACCAATCGATACATAAAGTTTCCTTACACTGTTGGAGAACAGGCCAATATCAAAAGGCAATTTGCAGCAATGTCCGGTTTCCCAAATGTAATCGGCGCAATCGACTGCACTCATATTGCTATAAGGGCTCCATATGTAGATGAATTCATTTATGTGAATCGCAAACATGTGTATTCCATAAATGTGCAAGTTATATGTGACGCCAACTTGACTCTAAGAAATGTTGTGGCATGATGGCCTGGTTCTACACATGACTCTTTTATTCTAGCGCACAGCAGTATAGGGAATCGACTTAGGGCAGGTGCCGTTCGCGATGGCTGGCTTCTGAGTAAGTAAATGCATATAATTGTTTTTACATAACAGTTAAAGCCTTTTGTACAAATAATCTGTTATACTTTACAGGTGACAGCGGTTACCCGCTCAGGCGCTGGCTACTCACCCCATTCTCAAACCCTCAGAGCGAAGAAGAAGTGCGCTTTAATGATACCCACGCTCGTGCGCGCTCAGTATTTGAGAGAGCCATTGGCCTCCTCAAGTGTAGATGGTGTTGCCTTGATGCTTCGGGTGGTAGACTTTTATATCAACCAAAAAAAGTATGTCAGATCATCATGGTGTGCACTATTTTACACAACATTGCACTGATGAATGGTATGCCTGTTCCTCCCGACCCATCACAACACCAGCATGAAGAGCCTGACCCACACCCCCCTCCCCAACAAGAAGGACATCATCAGGGAGCAAGGCTCCATCAAGAAGTAATGCCCCATTTGTGAAGAACAACAGTGCAAAGGTTCATTTTTTAACAAGATCTTTTAATGTAGATGCAATGTCAACCAGCACAACCCTTATTTGCTTAAACTCATCTGCGATTACAGTAATTGCATTAATGGTGTCTCTCTGTGTCTGCAGAACAGCCTCAGTCAGCACCCGGCCACTTCCAGCCATGCCACTTTCAGCCAAGCCAAACCAATTGTGTAATTTATTTTGTTTAATTGAGCACACAAACAATAAAGTTATTTACCTGGTTCCCCTGTATCCAGCACATCTGTGTCTCCCTCCCTCTCAGACACAATGCCACACACTGGTTTGGCTGAGAATCGAGGCCATTCGGGTCTCCATTGGGGACAAATCGGGGGTGCCTTTGCCCCCACCAGTCGCACACACACTCTGTCGGTGAGAGGCAAGCCGTTTCTTTGCTCCCACCTTAAGATCGGACCACTTCTATTTTACATCTGGAACCGTCCGAAGCAACTGCGTTTACCACAGCAGTGATGTGTTGCCACTATGTGTCTGCCTTCGAGAAATTTCGCTTCTTGCCCTTGCTCTCCATTGCTGCCATGATTTTGTTTTTAAAAAACACAAATTTCCTTGCTCCTTTTAATATGGATGGCCAATGAGGTAATTTGCATTGTCTATATATGGTTGAATGTGGGCGGATAAAAGGGCAGTACAAGATTTTTTTTTTTGCGTGCGCAAATTATCAGGTAGGCTGTGATTTATAAAGTGAAAATTGCGTGCAGGTGTGCGTACGCATGGTTTTATAAATCTGAATTTTTTTTGCGTACGTAGATTTTTAGTAAGGATCCTACGCTCAGTTTTATAAATGAGGCCCCTGGTCTGTAGAAAAGACTTTTCAAATGGGACTAGTTTTCCAGGGGGCCATTCCAGAAATTTGTGTTTCACCGATGTACTTTCTGAAGAAAAATTTCAGAGCAAATTACTCTGTGATCCTCTGAGAATCTAATTCCATCCGAATGTGAATGTCTGTGATTGCCAAAAAACATTTCACCACGAATTTCATTGTGTGTTTTGGCCAACGTGAACTTACTTACTACCGCCCACATTTTCTGCTTGGTGTGCCATTCATTATGGATGTCAATGTGTTTGCCTTCTGGCGAAGAAATAAAATAATAAAACCAAGAGCCAGATCACATAAACTGTTAAGACTGGCTACTGTAATATACACAATCAGGGGCGTCGGACTGGGGGGGTAAAGGGTACCGAGTACCCAGGGCCCGAGGCAGGGGGGGGCCCTTAGAAGTCAGTTTTCTATACATACATATACATGCACTTTTGTATAGCATTTATGTACAACTAAAAAAGTTCCTGTGCAAAACTAAACTTGTAGTTAGGCGCTGGTTTGGTATAAAAAAGTCATTTTCATGCTGTGCAGGGCCCCACACCCCTCTCGAATTAATGCAAATGGTACGACCCGAAGGTCAGGTGCTTCTGCTGCGGACCCGCGGTGATTGAATCAGTTGATGAGACAGGAGCTGGAGTGAGCCGTGAAGAGTCATGTCTCTCCTTAAGAAAGGAATATCAGGGGCTCAAAAACGAAAAGAGAAGCAGAATAAAGAGAGAAGGGCAAATGAGGGCAAGCAGTTGCTCACAAATTTTTTTGAAAAGAGAGGTGAGCTCCAAATGCATCATCAAGCATTGACATTGTTTTAACATAAATATCTACTCCCGGTAGAATAGCATACATTTATGTTTGCATTTATGAATAATATACCAATACTTTATAGTATCACACCCTTCATAGCGAGCAAACAATGTTTCTGATTATTACATGGCTTGGCTGAATTCCAATGTAGAATGCGGTCTGTTATTTCTTGATAACAGACCGCTGCGAAGTATAACAGACCGTTGCCATGAAAAACAGCGCGTTGCTATGGACGCGGAACGGACTATTTTCTTTGGCGGAAGCAATACAATCGTTTTTAAATCAATAAACTCCTTTTTAAATCAATAATTCGTGGCAAATTATTTATTTTGTGGGTAGCCATGTAATAAGCGGGATAATGTATAGAGAGGCGGTCGTTATAGCGAATAACAACCCCGACAGGCTGAACAGGACCCCGACACGAAGCGGAGGATAATGTAATCTAACATTATACATTATCCCTTACGTAAATAACAGGGAGTGAGAAGCAGACGGAGCTCAACACACTGCCACTCCAGGCAGCTGCCTAAACGCTTGTCTCCTCTTCTGCTGCAGTTCTCCCCACTCTCAGAGTCAGAAGTTTACATGAAAACACTGTATATTTCCCTCCATTGTCAAAATCTAACACCCGCGAAAACACAGATCGTTAGCGCCTATTTTACCGTATTGTTATGCAAATTAGCTCGCACACGCTCTTACATTAAGTACAGGATTGTTCTCAGTATAATAATGCACATCTTAATGATTGAAAAATGACTTATTTTAAAACATAATTCAAAGACTGAATGTCTAGTTTGGCGGTTAGTTTACCCTGTGATTCTATAGTCTAGTCTGCATTTATTTTAAACAGACAAATAATCATCAATTATCTTGTACTTAGCCTACACTTTAAAAAAAAGTATTGTGACAATAAAGGATATTTTAGCAACCATTTGAAGCCATATATTTCAGTTTCAGAGTCAGACCCTGCAGCAGCAGGCCCCTCATCATGGCTAGGTGAAAGCAGTGACAGTGAGGTGGATGTGAGTGTGACAGTGAGACAAGGTGAGCTTTTTAACACTTAGTAATTAGTAATTAAGTGTTAAGAGGAAATAAGCAAAATTAGTACATTGTTATTGTACACATTTAAACTTTAAAGTGTAATTACTAATTACAGTTTAAAGTTTACAGTTTAAAGTTTAAATGTGTACAATAACAATGTACCCATTTTGTTTATTTCCTCTTGTAGCAGAGGCAGAAATAGAAGATGAGGTTGATATTCATATAAGTGATCAGAGGGAAAGTGAAGAATGTGATGAAGGTAGTCAGGAGCAGGAGGACAGAGCTGAAGAGGAAAGAGAAGAGAATGAGAGACTTAGGGATACTGGAGAGGGATTGTCAGAGGACCCAGGATTATGGCCAACAACTCTTACTGATAAGCACAGGAAAACTATTGTTCAAATGCTAGCAAAAAACTGGACTTTAAAGACCTGATCAGCAAATTTGCGCATGCAAAGACCCGTCAATGGGCATTTAGTAAAAACTGACATTATTTAGTTTGTGTTTCAGACCAAAGTTTTTCTCATTTGGTATGGTCATTTTCAGAACTGCTTTACAGTATATTTGATTTAGTCCAGGTTTGGACCTGCTAGACCTTTTGTCATCTCAGTAAGTAGTACTTTCGACAATAAAACAAATATATATTAATCAGAGTGTGGCCTATTTTGTTTACATTTTAAGTGTTTTTATGATAAAAATGCAATACCTTACCTATTGGTATCACTATGGTATTGGGGGCCCAGCAAGATGGTTTGTACCCAGGGCCCAAAATTTGGTGCTACGCCCCTGTACACAATGCACACATAACAGAGCACATGATCTCTGCAATGCCTAGATGTACAAAACAGACCCTCACCTCTGTAATAAACACAGATGTTCGTCCCAAATCAATACATGGAATCACTGACATCGGCTAATAAGAACAGTAACCCAAACGTCATTTAGAAAATTAGTCCGAATAGGGCCCCCATTTTGTATGTCTCTCTTATCTAACACACCTGACTCAGATCATCAGCTCATTAGAAGAGAGCTCCATGAACTGAGCTGCATCCTGATTGACAAGGTCCCTGTGCAGTGTTCACTGCTCCCTGTTCCCTGAGCACAGGATAATGTAATTTACATAAGCATAATTCAAACATAATTTGGTTATACTGGATGTATTTAAAATAAATATCTAATATAATCAAACTATGTTTATTTTCACACTACAGGTTGCAACAGACAGTTATCATGCAGTTCAGCACATTCAATTTTACAAAACATAAAAAAAAAAAAAAAATGCATTGCAGCACAGGGCACCAAACGTTTACCATTAATGGAAATAATGGCAAAGATTGTTTAAAAAACAAAGGTCAAAGAAAGACAGAGGCAGCTACCAAACAAAAACTGTAAAATTAAAGTAAAATATCCTAATTTATACCCAGATTTTTAGGAATAAAGGAATACCTTACCCTAATTTTACAGTTTTTGTTTGGTAGCAGCCTCTGTCATTCATTAAAGGCTTTTTTTTTTTATAAACAATCTTTTCCATTATAACCATTAATGGCAAATGTTTGGCACCCTTTGCTGCCATGCATTTGACAGTGTTTTTTTTTCTTCTTTTTTTTAAAGTGAGGATCGAGGGCGCTTGTTAGAAAATCTAACTCTTTATATTTTGGTCCTGTCTGAATATTCTCAGTCCCCTTTCACCCAAGAATCCTGCGCTTATGAGTGCATGATATATACAGCATAATAACTCCATTATGTTCATGACTCCATGTTCATATATCATGGAGTCGAGACTCAGTCCACAAACATCTTCAAAGTTTGTTACATCAGTAGATTATATACAGGGGTGAGTCTGATTCTCATGAGAGCAACTTGGTTCTTTCTCTTCATTTATTTAGCCCCTTGGTGACCATGCCACCCTGTAAAACCCGACAAGTTAACTTAACTCAAACCGTTTGAGTAAACAGATTCCCTTGATTTAAACCATGTAAGTTTTAAAACTTTACATTCAAGTAATTAAGTGATTAACTAAGTGCTGATTGAGAATTAGTGATGAACAGCTGCTGTTAACAAACAGAATCACTGAAGAAAAGAGAAACACAAGAACTACTACAACTGACTTCAGACACAGCCTTAGATGAAATCAACTGAAATAAAATACATGAAATCTCTCAAGATCTGATTAAACAACCCCACAAACAGCATCACCAGCTCCACTTATTAATAACCAGACTGACTTTATTTCTGTCAGACGTCTACAGAAGATCTTATTGAGAATGAACTAAGGTTTAGATGTTGATTTATTGTTTCATTTGAAGTAACCATGTTAGAGATCAGTGTTTGCTTTAGTTGGGCTCTTGACCCTTGATTTCTGTCTTAGTCTTTTCTCTGGCTGTTATAACCGTGTGTTTCTGAAACATGTTTGTTGTAACTCAGAAAACCAGGGAAAATATTAACAGGTATTGGTTGTCATGAAGCTTACTGTAGGGATGGGCGATACCAGTTATTTTCTTTTCGATCCGATACAAAGTACTTTCAAGACAAGTATCGGTGATACCGATACCGATACTTCTGTGAAAATTTTTTATGTAAGTGATTTTATAGAGTCTTTTGATAGCAACATTATTAATATTAAATAAAATGGACATGAAAACGTTTTGCTTACGTTTATTATTAAACACTGAACACTTTTACCACATTTCTTCCCTTTATAGATTTTTTAAATGAAATAAGTTGAAATTAATATTTTCCTCTTGAGCCTGTTTTTTCTATGACTGATAAACTCTCCAGCTTAATAATAAAATAAAACAAATCCCTGATAAAAGACTGGAATGCACTTAAAATAAAACCAGGGATGACTGTTAGGCTGAGAACAGTGTCATATTATGTTATTTAAATGTCAAACTTGAACTTCAGGCTGAATTTTAAGTTGGAATGTTCATATGTGTACTGATATACGCAGCCAGCATGAGTCGGATTTATAGGTTTTTGTTAAGGAACAAGAGAATGTTGACATTTTTCCCCTTTAGTCTGTTCCTTCTTTGACTGATCAACTCCCCTGTTTTGGAAAAAATTCTCTCAGAAGAGACAGATGATGCAGTGATCCCAAGATATTTCTTTGCCAGTTTGCTGAGAGCTGGAAAGGTCTGTTCATGATTTCTCCACCAAACTAATGGGTCTTGGTTTCGGGGAACTACTTTTTCCTTTAGCATAGCGACGCATTTCAATTATGGAATCGCTGCTTCCTGATTGTTGTTGTTGTGCTGATAGAACCTGCGAGTCAAAATCCCCCCATATGCCTCCTTTAGCTGTAGATGATGCAGTACATGGGGTCACTGAAGGAGTCACTGATGATGCAGAGCTTGCTGTAGGTACTGACACAGACCTTAGGTCAGATGTTGAGGTAGCTTCTGGGGCAGCAGCCAAGTGGACATCCCTCATTTCAGATAGGAGTCGCTTTTTTACAGCTTCTACATGATCTTTGTCACGAAATGCCAGGTGCTTAAACCTTATGTCAAGAAAGGTGCTGGCACCAAGACTGTGTATGGTTTCAAGTCCACGGAATCTCCGCTGACATTGGTTGGCTAGTTCTGTGGCAAAAGAGCTTCCTTGACGCTCAGTGGCAGCAGATGCTCTAAGCAGCAGTGATACTAGGGGAATGACCTTTGAGACAGAAGTGTATTTTTCTGCTGATACTTCACGTGTTGCCTCCTCAAAAGGTTTCAGGGCCTCAATGGTCAGGTGGATAACAGACCGCTCTTCAGTTGTAAAGCACAGGTCACTCTTTCCAAGTAAACAGAGGGCTGTGGTAACTGGATCTATTTGTTCATGTAGCCTCTCCAACATGTAAAAAGCTGAATTCCACCTGGTTTCAACTGAAATAATCAGTTTATGTTCTGCCACTTTCAGTTGATTTTGTATCTGTTTAAGTTTCTCTGTGGCTTTTGTGCTATGGTGGAAAAAGAATACAATGCTTCTGCATTTTTCCAGCAGATGAACGGTCTCCGGAGATGCCTTTATTGCATCTTTGACCACCAAGTTCAATGTGTGGGCAAAACATGGGTAATGCATCCACCCAGCCTTATGCACTGCAGCAACCATGTTTGCACCGTTGTCTGTGACAACTGCAAGCACCTTTTGAGTAACGCCCCATTCTTCAGCTATTCTTTTCAGCTCTGCACTAATATTGTCACCTGTGTGCTGTACACTGAAATGGCAGGTTTCTAGCACAAAATCATGCATTTGCCAGCTGTTGTCAATAAAATGACAGGTCACAGTTAAATATGCCTCTGTGGACCTTGAGGTCCACATATCTGTTGTGAGAATGACATGGTTTGCATGTTGTAATGTTGTCATTACTTTGGCTTTACATTCAGCATACATATTGTTAATTGTACAGTCCATCAGCTTTTTCCGGGAAGGGATTTGGTAACGTGGATCAAGCATCTTGACAAGAGCAATAAAACCTTTGTCTTCTACAACTGAGATTGGCTGGAGGTCCCTTACAATCATCTCTCCAATGCGTCTTGTAATTTCAGATGCTCTCTGCGAGTCATCTATAAAATATAATACATATATTATGTTCTTGAAGCTGTGTTACAGGCATTAAGAATTTATAATTATAGTAAATCTCTCCCGTATTACTTGACACTTAAACTGTCATTTGTTTAATAAAAAAAATTAAATGATAATTAATTATTATAAATGATTTAATTAAAGAATATCCACCAAATAGCCTATCAGGTAACATAAATAGATATAGCTAATGAAAAATGTTTAAAGCAAAATATCCAGTTTAATATTCTGCTCTACATAAAATACTGTATCTTCATATCTGATACAGTCTGTATTGTACAAAGTAGCTTATAGCTAAAGAATAATGTGACTTGACTTTTTGAATTCAAATAATCTAACCACCACTTAATACCTGGGTAATGTTGACCTCTCTGAAAGCATTCTGCTAATGAACTCTGCCTCGAGCCAGAAGATGGGGGTCGTGGCTGTGTTACCTCCTCTGCTCGCTTCAGCTGCACTTCGTCGTGCTCTGTAGGGTGTTTTGCTTTAAGATGTTTTGTCAAATTTGTGGTATTACCACAGTGGCGTATTTTTTTTTTTCCAAACGTCACACAAGGCTTCATCAGTATTTACTGGAGTGAAATAACCCCAAATTACGCTTCTCTTTCTTTCACTCATCGCAGTCATGCACTCGAACACCTTTCCTAAACCTGTCTGCGCTGACTGACTGTCTGAGTGTGCTGCTGCCTGCTGCCTGCTGGACTGTGAGTGAGTGTGAGTGCGGTAGAGTTGTGACGTTCGCGAACGAACCGATTCTTTTGAACGGCTCATAAACATGAACGATGGGAGCCGAGTCTCGGCTGGAGGGGAGCCGTTCTTTCTGTCGTTCTTTTTTCCTATGCGTGTTTCACACAGATGCACACAAATGAGCTCCTCCGCGAGACAGAACAGCTGTAGGGGGAGGGGCGCACCCAGCGCAGGCAAACCCTTTATAGCGTGATGATATTAGTTATTAGTTGTGCATGTTCATTGCAGCCCACTTTGCTATTGTTCATTGACTTGAAGTGGCTGATGTCCTATTTGCAAAGTTTACAGTAGTAATAGTATGTAGTATGTAGACATTTCCATTTTATTTATTCTAATTTTATCTACTTTAAATATTTTTTGTTTTCTATCAAAATGTTCTTGTGTGATAACAATGTTCTTGTGTGAAAGTGTTTGTAGTAAAAGCTGTTTTGCACAGAAATTCATTGCAGCCGGCTTTGTTTTTGATGTTTATTTGAGTAGGTATTGTATGAATAACATAAGTCAACGTAGCTTTACACACACACACACACACACACACACACACACACACACACACACACACACACTTTGTACTAAAGGTAAATCCAAAATAGTGATGTCACTGTCTAAGCAGAGGGATTTGTGCAACCCTATGGAATATAGTCCACACATGACAAATGAGGTAATAATCAATATTTCAGAATAATTCAAACTCAGATATTGGTGTGTGATATCTGAGTTTTAAATATTTGACTACAAATCTCACCTCATCATTCCTCCCAGTGATTATTTCCAGGATAAACTGAGATGCCCCCAAGCTGGCTTCTTAAAACTGACTAAATATTTAAAAAGAGCCAAAAGAGCCGTTCTCCGGATCCCCTCAAAGAGCCATAAATCCCATCACTAGAGTGCGGTGATACAGCGAAAGGAGACGTAACTGAGTGAGCGAACGCGGTGATACAGCGGAAGAAGATATAGTTCCCATTGACGTTATGATTAAAGTGTATTTATATTCAATATGGCGTAGGCTACTACTAATTTTAAAAACGAAAAAAAAAAAAAAAAAAAAAAAAATAGAATCGATACTTGTATTTGAGAATCGATCCTTTTGATACAAAGGCAGTATCGAAAATATCGATACTTAAGGATCGATCCGCCCATCCCTAGCTTACTGGTGACGACAATCATCAATTATGGAGCTGTTCAGAGTTCAAAATCTGACTAATGAGGTGCTGCATAATTAGATACGTTTATTATAATGGAAGTCACTCAAAGAGCCGCTGGTTTAGTCGTAGTTTGTTTTCATAAAATTACCGAACACTTTATGCACATACATCTTTCATCTATGGACACAATTAGTCACACACATACATCGATAATCAGAATATGAACCTCAACAATGGTGACAAAAAAAAAAAACCTTCCTGCAATGCATGCTGGGTATTATTATAGTACAAAACTAATCTATGGCTCCCAGCATGCTCTGCTGCATTTTATTTTTATTATGGTCACCATTGTTGAGGTTCATATGCTGATTATTGATGTCTGTGGTGACTGATTGACACCATAGAAGTCCAAACTGTTTGGAAAGTCCTTTATATTAACTAATTATCACAGAACCACTGCTTCTTAGAATCACTTTTACTATAATCAATCAAATTACACAATGCCTATTTCATCAGAGGTAACACTCAGAACAATTCAATAACTGATGATTATCATCAATGGGTTAAGTGTAAAATGCTAATGGCATTTCTTCTGGGCTTTTGACATGCAAGAAACATGTTTTAGAAACACACGGTTATAACAGCCAGAGAAAAGACTAAGACAGAAGTCAAGGGTCAAGAGCTCAACTAAAGCAAACACTGATCTCTAACATGGTTACTTCAAATGAAACAATAAATCAACATCTAAACCTTAGTTCATTCTCAATAAGATCTTCTGTAGACGTCTGACAGAAATAAAGTCAGTCTGATGCTGTTTGTGATGCTGTTCACAAAAGGCTGTGTCTGAAGCAGTGGCGGACTGGGACAGTAAATCAGGCCGGGAATTTGACTCCACCCCAGGCCACCGCTGTTGCTGCAGTCACCACACAATTCATGTGTCCACCAGACTGCTAAACTCTTTGGCTCTTTCAGTTGTTTGAATTGGGTTATACTTAAAAAATAAATCAAAATCCTTAGACTATGGTCGGGCAAAATAATCAAATGGAGTATCAAGGCATTCACTGTCTCTATCATCTTTCCCTGAATCCCTCTCTCTCTCACTCTGCATATTGAGTTTCTATGCAATATGAAATAAGCACTTTCAATAATCTATATTAATTATGCAGCCATCAATTGTATGTCCCAATGATCACAGTCCTACTACTGATGACCTTATAAATCATAAAAGCACATATTTTTCTAAGAGTATAGCCAGCATGTTTAGTTTTGCTTATAGCTTAAACTTTACCTGAAGGTTCGTGCTCTGACTCAAAAGCTGAACTGTCAACCCTCTCTTGTTCAACAGCAGGAGCACGAGCTGCACTAGTGCTACTGTTGCTTCCCTCGTCACCTTCAAGATAAATAAATAAGCATTGTACACTAGGCTACATATTGTAGGCTAGAAATGGAAAAATCAAAATCTCTGGGCAATTTTGGCACTAAAAAAATACTGTATCCCCATATGTAAAACAGTGTGCTAGTTTGAAGTTCTATCATTATATACATTTGTAATATTATTATTTTTTTAATAGATTTTATCGCTTTGAATGAAAGCATCCGTCTGACAAATGATTATGTAAATATTAGGGTGGAACAGTTCAACTTTTTCACAGTGTGGTTTGTTTAACGGTTTTAGAGTCACGGTTTCGGTACCATTGTATGTGCTATGTTTATGGAAAACTATACTTTCAAAAAATATATATTTTATCATATTATTAAGAATATTCTAACTACAAGCAACAGCACAAATAAATACAATAAAGATACAAATAAAATAAACTGACTTCCATGTTTTCTTTAGGTAGGTCTTGCATTAGTTTTTAGGTACAGAAATTGAATAAAGTAATCAGAATGAGCTTTATTGCCAGGTATGTTTACACATACGAGGAATTTGTTTTCGTGATAGAAGCTCCACAGTACAACAGAATGACAGCGACAGAACATAAAACACATAATAAAAGAATAAAAAATACAAAAAAATACAAATAAATAGGTAAGGAATGACAATGTAAAACCACATTGCATTTTGGACTATAACTTAAAGATTATTCTTTATTAAAGTTACAAAAGCTTTTTAATGATGTCTCTATTTGTTTCTATGTTTTGCCACGGGGGTTTACACAAGCTCCAGTCTGGATCCAGAACACCTGAGAAGAGATGATGCTGACCCTCAGAGGACCCCAGATGATCCTAACCCTGAATCAACAACAGAACTAACGGCTTTTACCTGGGTCAGAATTGGTCTTCGGTGGTGGCTGACCGACATGGTCATCCACACACAGCAAAGAGTACCCTAGTACCCACATGATCTGCAAGCCCAATATTGACAATAAATTTCAAATAAATACAAAGAAACTAGTGGTGGCACGGTTCAACTTTTTCACGGTTCGGTTTGTTTCATGGTTTTAGAGTCACGGTTTATGTTACAATTCGGTATGTGCTATTTTTATGGAAAAACTATACTTTCTAATAAATAAATAAAAAATATTCTATCCAACTACAAGCAACAGCACAAATAAATACAACAGAGTAAAGATACAAACAGTGATTTACATTTTTTTTTTTTGGGGCAGGTCTAGCATACGTATTTAGGTACAGAAATTGAATAAAGTAATCAAATGTAAAACAGCATTGCATATTGGACTGTATAAATTAAAGATTGTTCTTTATTAAAGTTATAAAAGCTTTTTAATCAAGAGCAGTGAGTGATTTCTTTGTTGTTGCTGTTCGATTTATATAAAGACTGTCACTTTAAGAGAATACACTGATACCGTGGCCTGCGTTCAGCCGGCTATGTCTGCTGTCAGGATACTTACCAAGACGGGCATTTTGACATAATTTTTGTGTGAATTTGTCCGTTTAAACACAATAGCTACTTTAGAGAGAGCTTAATGCGGGTGTCGCTGTTGGAAAGTGTTTTCTCTACTTTCTGTTGGCCTTCTGTAGCTAATCGTAGCTCCGTGTAGCTGTTTTTATTTTATTTTTTCTCTAGAATCTCTATCTTACTATCACTCTCTGTTTTTAAAGTGTTTTTCACAAGTTCCTCAAACAACCGCAGTAAGAATATTTCATCAAGCGCGGTGAGTAATGGCTTCTCCTGCTATTGTTATTTGCACCTCTTGCCACATGTACAGTTTATCTATCTCTGTCGCAGATGAGGGATTCACATGTGATAAATGCAGGGAAATAGTTAGGCTGACAGAGAAGATTTCAGAATTAGAGACACGCATCCAAACTTTAATTGAGGACAGTAAGAATGTTAGGGCTCTAGATACGGCTTTGGATGCGTCTAGCTCAGGGATTCCTGTACATTGTTCGGTTCCGGAAACAGAGCCCCTGCAGCAGGGCAACTGGGTGACGGTGAGGCAGCATAGTCGTGGGTCAAAATACCGCTCTCCTGTTCCGATCAAAACATTAAACAGGTTCTCCCCGCTCAGTGATGCACCCACTGAGAAACCTGATGAAAGTGCTCTAGTTATTGGTGATTCTATTGTACGGAACGTGAATATAGAGACACCAGCCACCATAGTCAAATGTTTACCGGGAGCCAGAGCGCCTGACATCTTGGCAAATTTAAAAGTGCTGGCTAATGCTAAACGTAAATACAGTAAGATTGTTATTCATGCCGGCGCTAATGATGTTCAACTTCGCCAGTCGGAGATCACTAAAAATAACATTAAAGAGGTGTGTGAACTTGCAAGCACGATCTCAGACACTGTAATATGCTCCGGTCCCCTCCCTGCTTACCGTGGTGACGAGATGCATAGCAGATTGTCATCACTCAATGGCTGGATGTCTAAGTGGTGCCCACAGAATAACATAGGTTTCATAGACAATTGGATGAGCTTTTGGGGCAGACCTGACCTGTTGAAAAGAGATGGTCTTCATCCCTCCTGGGGTGGCGCCACTCTTCTCTCTAGAATTATGGCATATAGTCTTAGAGTTTATACTTGACTAACTGGGGCCCAGGTCAGGAAGCAGACAGACTGGCTAAACCGACCGTCTGCTAGCTGCCTCCCGTCACAGAGGTCAGTTAATTCTCAGCACACAGAGACTTTTTTCACCTAGATATCACACTATAGAGACTGTGTCTGTTCCCCGAACTAGAAAAATACAAAAAACGTCCAAACCAAGTTAAGATTAACAATTTAATTGAGGTTCAACAAATAAAAAACAGAAGCAATATGGATAAACAAATGATAAAGCTTGGCTTATTGAATATCAGATCCCTTTCTACGAAAACACTTTTTGTAAATAATATGATCACTGATCATAATATAGATGTGCTCTGTTTGACAGAAACCTGGCTAAAACCTGATGATTACATTATTTTAAATGAGTCCACCCCCCAAGATCACTGTTATAAACATGAGCCGCGTCTAAAAGGCAAAGGTGAAGGTATTGCTTCTATTTATAACAACGTTTTCAGGATTTCTCAGAGGGCAGGCTTCAAGTATAACTCATTTGAAGTAATGGTGCTTCATACAACATTATCCAGAGAAACAAATATTAATGATAAATCCCCTGTTATGTTTGTACTGGCTACTGTATACAGGCCACCAGGGCACCATACAGACTTTATTAAAGAGTTTGGTGATTTTACATCCGAGTTAGTTCTGGCTGCAGATAAAGTTTTAATAGTTGGTGATTTTAATATCCATGTTGATAATGAAAAAGATGCATTGGGATCAGCATTTATAGACATTCTGAACTCTATTGGGGTTAGACAACACGTTTCAGGACCTACTCATTGTCGAAATCATACTCTAGATTTAATACTGTCACATGGAATTGATGTTGATAGTGTTGAAATTATTCAGCCAAGTGATGATATCTCAGATCATTATGAGTATTAAGTTCTGTGCAAACTTCATATAGCCAAAATTGTAAATTCTACTTCTTGTTACAAGTATGGAAGAACCATCACTTCTAACACATAAGACTGCTTTTTAAGTTATCTTCCTGATGTATCCAAATTCCTTAGCATATCCAAAACCTCAGAACAACTTGATGATGTAACAGAAACTATTGGCTCTCTCTTTTTTAGCACTTTAAATAAAGTTGCTCCTTTACGCTTTAGGAAGGTTAAGGAAAACAGTTTGACACCATGGTATAATGAGCATACTCGCACCCTAAAGAGAGCAGCCCGAAAAATGGAGCTTGAGGAAAACCAAACTAGAGGTATTTCATATTGCTTGGCGAGAAAGTTACCTATCCTACAGAAAAGCATTAAAAACTGCTAGATCCCATTACTTTTCTTCTCTTTTAGAAGAAAACAAACATAACCCCAGGTATTTATTCAATACAGTCGCTAAATTAACGAAAAATAAAGCCTCAACAAGTGTTAACATTTCCCAACACCACAGCAGTAATGACTTTATGAACTACTTTACTTCTAAAATCGATACTATTAGAGATAAAATTGCAACCATTCAGCCGTCAGCTACAGTATCACATCAGACAGTGCACTATAGATCCCCTGAGGAACAGTTCCACTCATTCTCTACTATAGGAGAGGAAGAATTGTATAAACTTGTTAAATCATCTAAACCAACAACATGTATGTTAGACCCTATACCATCTAAGCTCCTAAAAGAGGTGCTTCCAGAAGTCATAGATCCTCTTCTGACTATTATTAATTCCTCATTGTCATTAGGATATGTCCCCAAAACCTTCAAACTGCCTGTTATTAAGCCTCTCATCAAAAAACCACAACTTGACCCCAAAGAACTAGTTAATTATAGACCAATCTCGAATCTCCCTTTTCTGTCCAAGATACTAGAAAAGGTGGTATCCTCACAATTATATTCCTTCTTAGAGAAAAATGGTATATGTGAGGATTTCCAGTCAGGATTTAGACCGTATCATAGTACTGAGACTGCTCTCCTTAGAGTTACAAATGATCTGCTCTTATCATCTGATCGTGGGTGTATCTCTCTATTAGTTTTATTGGATCTTAGTGCTGCGTTTGACACAATTGACCACAACATTCTTTTGCATAGACTTGAAGACTTTGTTGGCATCAGTGGAAGTGCATTAGCATGGTTTAAATCGTACTTATTTGACCGCCATCAGTTCGTAGCAGTGAATGAAGATGTATCATATTGATCAGAAGTGCAGTATAAAGTACCTCAAGGCTCAGTACTAGGGTCACTACTCTTCACGCTTTATATGTTACCCTTGGGAGATATCATCAGGAAACATGGTGTTAGCTTTCACTGTTATGCTGATGATACTCAGCTCTATATTTCTTCGCGGCCCGGTGAAACACACCAATTTGAAAAACTAATGGATTGCATAGTCGATATAAAAAACTGGATGACGAGTAATTTCTTACTGCTAAATTCTGAAAAAACAGAGGTGTTAATTATAGGACCTAAAAACTCCAATTGTAATAACCTAGAACACTGTCTAAGACTTGATGGTTGCTCTGTCAATTCTTCGTCATCAGTTAGGAACCTAGGTGTGCTATTTGATCGCAATCTTTCCTTAGAAAGCCACGTTTCTAGCATTTGTAAAACTGCATTTTTCCATCTCAAAAATATATCTAAATTACGGCCTATGCTCTCAATGTCAAATGCAGAAATGTTAATCCATGCATTTATGACCTCAAGGTTAGATTATTGTAATGCTTTATTGGGTGGTTGTTCTGCACGCTTAGTAAACGCACTACAGCTAGTCCAAAATGCAGCAGCAAGAGTTCTTACTAGAACCAGGAAGTATGACCATATTAGCCCGGTCCTGTCAACACTGGATTAGCATGGTGAATGGTTTAGCACCTCAGTATTTGAATGAGCTCCTTTTACATTATAATCCTCTACGTCCGCTACGTTCTCAAAACTCAGGCAATTTGATAATACCTAGAATATCAAAGTCAACTGCGGGCGGCAGATCCTTCTCCTATTTGGCGCCTAAACTCTGGAATAACCTACCTAACATTGTTCGGGAGGCAGACACACTCTTGCAGTTTAAATCTAGATTAAAGACCCATCTCTTTAACCTGGCTTACACATAACATACTAATATGCTTTTAATATCCAAATCCGTTAAAGGATTTTTTGGCTGCATTAATTAGGTAAACCGGAACCAGGAACACTTCCCATAACTTGCTACATCATTAGAAGAATGGCATCTACGCTAATATTAGTCTGTTTCTCTCTTATTCCGAGGTCACCGTGGCCACCAGATCCAGTCTGTATTCAGATCAGAGGGTCACTGCAGTCACCCGGATCCAGTACGTATCCAGAACAGATGGTGGATCAGCACCTAGAAAGGACCTCTATTGCCTGGAAAGACAGCGGAGACCAGGATAACTAGAGCCCCAGATACAGATCCCCTGTAAAGACCTTGTCTCAGAGGACCACCAGGACAAGACCACAGGAAACATATGATTCTTCTGAACAATCTGACTTTGCTGCAGCCTGGAATTGAACTACTGGTTTCGTCTGGTCAGAGGAGAACTGGCCCCCCAACTGAGCCTGGTTTCTCCCAAGGTTTTTTTCTCCATTCTGTCACCGATGGAGTTTCGGTTCCTTGCCGCTGTCGCCTCTGGCTTGCTTAGTTGGGGTCACTTCATCTACAGCGATATCGTTGACTTGATTGCAAATAAATGCACAGACACTATTTAACTGAACAGAGATGACATCACTGAATTCAATGATGAACTGCCTTTAACTACCATTTTGCATTATTGACACACTGTTTTCCTAATAAATGTAGTTCAGTTGCTTTGACGAAATGTATTTTGTTTAAAGCGCTATATAAATAAAGGTGACTTGACTTGACTTAATATTTGCGTGCATTCTGAGGTGCGGGTTTGCGCACTTCATATAAGCGCATGCACAATTCTTCTCACTGCGCGTGCGAGCTTGCGTCTTTTGGCTCTTAAATTTTTAAACTGAAATTAGTTTAGTTTAAACGCATATTAACGTGTGCTGTTCAGATCTCATCTGTGCGCGCCCGCTAACAGCACCCGTGTGATGACGGAATAAATGACAGCTCATATCCCAGCTGTAATTCCCATTGATCAAGAGTGAATGGTTTGTCCAGGGCCCGGTTCCCCGATAACGTTCTGTCTTAGCGCGCTAAGAAGACATCGAAAGATATATCTTACCAAAGTTGTTTATGTTCCTAAGTGTGTTCCCCGAAGTGTCCCTTAGGAAGCTTCTTAGCACGCTGCCTCTTACGTTCAACGTTACAAGAGCGCTGTCCAAAATCAGGGTGCTGAATTAGTTGGCATCGATTGCTCATGAATCGATTTTCCACTTCACATGAAGGTGCATTACAGCGTTAAGAAAGACAACACTTTCTATGCAAATGAAACATTCCTCAAATTATTACAGTAACATTTATTTTAACACAGTTTAAGTTATCAGTAGAATATAGACTATAAATTAAATTATCAAATGGTAAGTAATATGTTCACACAATAGGCTATGTTGTGACGGCTAGACGAACCGGGTATCCCTCGCTAATCATCCACCCTCCTTATCCCGTTAAGCCGCTTTTTGACATGGGTTTAACGACTTATGAAAATGATATAATACACTTTTATATTAATGGTAAGGTACTTTACAATCAGAATTGATTGGCAAGCAGCTGCAGTTACTTCTGTTTAATGCGGTATTGATTGCAATTGGTTTATGTTTTTAATAAAAAAACAACCTATCTACAATGAACAGAGAGAGAGAGAATTAGATACAAAATATGCTGGGGAAGCAACGTAAACAAGGGCACCAAGCTGCTCGTCAGGGAACTTGAAGTTTTGCTGGACCTTGCCACCAAGTCGAAGATCACACTCCTATGGTCCAATATAACCTGCATGTTTATGGTCGCGTATCCCTTTCACGATATTTCCTCCCGATCAATCACTGATGGGTTGGCGATAGGGATGAGTGTGCCATCCACCAGGATGTAATCCCCGGCATGGCGCAGAAGGGCGTTGGTGACTGTGTGGACACACCTCCACACCGAGGTCTTGATTAAGCCGTAGCCCTCTCCCACGACCTCAATGAATCTCTCTGTAGCAATATAAATAAATAAATAAATAATAATAATAAAAAAAAACGTAGCGCTGGGCTTCAGGGCTTAAAGCAGAATTCCGCCGCGTTAGCCTGGCCAGCGCAGGTCTGAGAAGGTCCAGCAGCTCCAATGAGTTGTCTTGGGAGGGGATTTTTTTTAATATAGCCACGTCAGGCAAAATGTCAAAAGGGCTTAAGTTTTGCCGAATAAAAAAACTGACATGGACTAAACGGCTCCGAGTCCGGCTCCGTCTTTGATTCAATACAAGGACATGTTGGATCGCTGCCATAGTTGGTCGCTTACTGGACACCACCATGCTTACCCATTTAAAGATCTTAGCCATTTAGAGCCAAATTGTTTGCCAGATTTTAATTATCAAAAAAATGATTGCCAATTCGCTTTAATTACATTACGAAAAAGCCTAGGCTAATTACCACCTTATTAGTTCTGTAACCACATAAAGTCAACTTCATAAATAGGCCTGTATCCATTGCGAACATAATTTATTATGAGTCTTAAAAAATAACAGAAAATCATTGTTGAGCCACAAAATTGTCAACATACCATAGTTTGACTTGTACTTTGCTGCGCTGGTTTCTAAAGACTGATGTACAGTAGCGTCATGAGCTCAAATATCGCTGAGAGAGCTTACGAATGGTCCAGACCAACCTTACGAAAGTGTGACTTACAGAAGATATACTTAGCGTACGAACGTGTCGGGAACCGTGCCATAAGGTTAAGAGAGAGGTCAAGGAATAGGTTAAGAACTACTTAGCAATAAGAACGTTTTGGGGAACCGGGCCCAGGTTATTTTTGTTTCTACTTTTTTTTTTCTCTCATCGCTATTGTTGTAATGTCTGGGAATCCAGAATGCGCATCCATCAACAGAAACATATATTAGTTGAACCCAGTTTGTTTTACGTGCTATTTATAGCAAACCATATTACAGATGCTTTGTCGAATTTAAATTGAACCGTGGTCCCAGCACATGCCGAGCCGTGTGGGGTGAACCGAATGGTTCGGTTTTAAAAAAAAAAAAAAAAAACCTAAAAGCAACAGTTTTTTTATCCTATTTATTCATGAAAAAATGATCACTGTCATCCTTTTTTGCCCTCTTTGCAAAAAAAGCCATGACTGGCTTCATAGTTTAAAAGAATAAAATCATTTTTTGATAGACCTGATAATTATTTTATTTTAATGATAATAATAGTGTTATTTTTTTACCATATAAAATTTAATAAAATTAGCAACTAGCTAGCAACAGCTTGTTTTGTGCTTTGATCTAGTTTCATCTCACTCCAGTCTGACTTTAAACTAAATGGCTTTTATAGGTAATTAACTGCACATTGTCTTAGGCCTATACATACTGTGGATTATTAAGGCTAAATTTTACTAAACACTCTTGCTAAATGTGAGTAAGCACACTTACTTTCTCATTTCATTATAATGAATCGGCTCAAATGAGTCATTAGGTTGCGAATCGAACTTTAGCGGACGTGTTGTGTGGTAATGCTGGCTGTTAGGACATCGCAAAAGATTTGTCAACACACACACACACACACACACACACACACACACACACAAACAAACAAACAAACACTTCATAACTGGATTTTTTGCCTTTATTTAAAGTTATGTCAGCTGCATGTGCGGATTGCTTGTCACAAGTTGTAAGAGAAGATAAGGCAACTTTTTTTGACTGCAATTCACATCCAGCGGTCAGCCAAAAATATTTCCGATTGCACCACGTGAAACATGGATTCGGTCTTCCGACCTTAGGATGAGTAGATTTTGATGCGAGGAGAGCAAAGACAGAACTGAAGACGGAGAGTGCCCGCGCGGGGGTGGGTATGGAAGGCCAAAAGGGTCAAATTCACGTGAATTTTAACGCGTCAACAATATGTGTTGTTTACGCGTGAAAAATCAGCGCGTATTTAACGTGTATTTCACGTGTTAAGTACACGTGAAGTACGCGTTAAAAATCAGTTTGAACGGGTCAATGTCTTTGGCTGCTGAGGACTTGGGTCAAACCACTTCTGTGAGCTTAGGGGGGTGTACCATTCATAGACAGGCAACCACCATTTAACAGAGACACCCTTAGCTGCAGACTAGTGATGTCCGATTCGTGAACGAATCGTTCAATTTAACCGGCTCTTCTTAGTGAACCGGTTGAACCAGTTCACCAAATCGAACTGAATCGTTTGAAACGGTTCACGTCTCCAATAAGCATTAATCCACAAATTACTTAAGATGTTAACTTTTTTAATGTGACTGACACTCCCTCTGAGTCAGAATAAACCAATATCCCGGAGTAATTCATTTACTCAAACAGTACACTGACTGAACTGCTGTGTAGACCGAACTGAAGATCAAGATGAACACCGAGCCGAGCCAGATGACGAACGAACACGCCCTCTGCTGGAGCAGTTCTCGTTCTCGAGTCAAGAGCCGGTTGCATCGGTTTTCGGATCACCAGTACACTGAACTAAGAATCGTTTCTTTCGGACGCGTCCGATTTGAGAACCGATGAGCTGATTCTCGTTCTCGAGTCAAGAACCGTTTGCATCGGTTTTCGGATCACCAGTACACTGAACGAAAACCGTTTCTTTCGGACGCGTCCGATTTGAGAACCGATGAACGGATGATACTGCGCATGCGTGTAAAGTATTTTGGAAAGTGTGATAAAAGATCTATATACATTTTTATTATTATTATTATTTTTTTTTTTTAAGATGAATGTTTCTAATCTGTATATTGTAGATTATGTATAGGCCAGAGGGGGTTTCAGGGAAGTTGGACAATAATTAAGAACTCTAAAGACTCTATGTTTAATAGGAATAAGGGATGATTTATGAAATATGTGTACTGTATTTATAGTTAATAATGACACGTTCACAAATTGAGTTTGTAGTTAACAGAACATGAACACGAGTAGAGCAGCTGATGATACTGAACTGCAGCACGTGCCGGTTAGAGTGATTCTCGTTCTCGAGTCAAGAACCGGTTGCATCGGTTTTCGGATCATCAGTACACTGAACCAAAACCGTTTCTTTCGGACGTGTCCGTTTTGAGAACAGAGGAGCTGATGATACTGCGCATGCGTGATTCAGAGTGAAGCCGACTGACTCACAGCGCGTCTGAACCGAACTGATTCATTTGGTATTTGATTCTGAATGAAGGGGCATTCTGGCGAAACGTAAGTTCATTTAATAACAAATACATCGCAATGGTTTATGTATAGTGGTTTCTGCGCTGATGACACCTAATTTATTTACTTTATATCTTCAAGACTTAAATCCTCATATGCATATTATTGCTGTTACTTTATTTGGGTGCGTTGTTGCAAAACTTAATTGAAAACTTTTCATGATTATGAGGTTTTTAACTGACTAAAGTTATGATTACTGACTTACATATTTGAATGTTTTATAGACGTGACGCCATTACGTCATCGCCAATGACGTCATTACGTCGAGCGTAAAAGAACCGGTGAACCGTTTTTTTCAACCGGTTTATTGAATCGAACCGTCCGAAAGAACTGGTTCGCGGAAAAGAATCGAACTTCCCATCACTACTGCAGACTGTAGTGCGGTGACGTCACGTACGTACGTCATGTATGTACGTCACGTATGTGTTTACCACGCATGCGCTTGTAATTTGCATTGCGTGTTGACGTTAGTTGTTTTCGCATAGTGCGTGCATTATAACGATGTGCATACTTAAAAGAAAACTCTAATAAAATTTTAAAGTATTAAAGAACATTAAGGTGTAAAAAAGACGGGGAAAACAACCGTGTTTAACCATGTTTCATTTGAGGTCAAATTATACGGAAGTAAAGTTTATTCTGTAATATCTGTGTAGTATCTGTCACAGTGTCTGGGTTGTGTTCCCTGGGTTTCCACTAGGTGTCCTCCTTTCCCAAGGTGTCTGTCACCTTATCACTTCCTGTTCCCTTATTTGGTCACCTTCCTCTTTGTTGAGTAATTGATTGTTCCCCACCTGTCTCCTGTTCCCTCATTATCCTTCTGTGTATTTATACCCGGTCTGTCTGAGTCTGTGTTACGGAGTCCTTGTTTAATGTCTTATGATTATTCATGTCCGTCAAATCAGTCTTGCCCTTGCCTTGTCTTCTTGTCTTGTTTTCATGTTTGGATTATGTTTGGTTTTGACCCCTGCCTGGACTGTTTACCCCTTTGGATTACCCTGTAATAAATGACTTACCGGCAATTGGTTCCCTCTCCCGTGTTATCTGTAACGCCGAACGCGACAGAAGGACTCCGTCACAGTAGGAACCAGCGGTATGTCATTTTTCCGTTCCCCAGCCAAGATGGCGGAGCGGCGAACCAAGTACCTTCGGTTGATCGCCCTCCGCCAAGAGGGCAGTGAAGTGGGTGCCCTGGCTCAGGTGTTCTGGTCCCTGGCCGAGGGCATGGGCTACAACGATGCGGCCCTCAAGGACTATTTCAATGGCGGGCTGGATGATCCAGTGTCTCAGGAGGAGATGGCGCAGTTAGAGACACTGGAATTCTGGGAATTCGTGCGCTACCTGCAGCATCGGCTTCGGTGGGATGCCCCAGCCACTTCTGTCTCTTCCGGTGGGGTGGTCGTCAGCCCAGCACCACTGCCCAGGATGGCAACCAGCCAAGCGCCACAACCCAAGATGGCCGCCAGTCCAGCACCACTGCCCAGGATGGCTACCAGCCAAGCGCCACAACCCAAGATGGCCGCCAGTCCAGCACCACTGCCCAGGATGGCTACCAGCCAAGCGCCACAGCACAAGATGGCCGCTAACCCATCGGCAATGCCCAAATTGGCCACCGTTCCAGCGCCACAGCCCAAGATGGCCGCCAGCCCAGCACCAATGCCCAAATTGGCCACCGGTTCAGCGCCACAGCCCAAGATGGCCGTCAGTCCAGCGCCACAGCACAAGATGGCCGCTAGCCCAGCGCCAATGCCCAAATTGGCCACCGGTCCAGCGCCACAGTACAAGATGGCCGCCAGCCCAGCACAGTACAAGAGGGCCGCCTGTCCAGAGTCATGGCCCAAGATGGCTGCTTGCCCAGCGCCGCTGCACAGGATGAGAGTCTCAGTTGACCCTCCGGAGTCGAGTCAGGTTCCAGTTGACCCTCCGGAGTCTAGTCAGGTTCCAGTTGACCCTCCGGAGTCTAGTCAGGTTCCAGTTGACCCTCCGGAGTCGAGTCAGGTGCCAATTGACCCTCCGGAGTCTAGTCAGGTTCCAGTTGACCCTCCGGAGTCGAGTCAGGTGCCAGTTGACCCTCCGGAGTCGAGTCAGGTGCCAGTGAACTCTCCAGAGTTGAGTCAGGTGCCAGTGAACTCTCCAGAGTCAGGGCTAGTCACCGCTGATCCTCCAGAGTCAGGGCTAGTCACCGCTGATCCTCCAGAGTCAGGGCTAGTCACCGCTGATCCTCCAGAGTCAGGGCTAGTCACCGCTGATCCTCCAGAGTCAGGGCTGGTCACCGCTGATCCTCCAGAGTCAGGGCTGGTCACCGCTGATCCTCCAGAGACTAGGCTGGTCACCGGTGATCTTCAAGGACTGAGTCAAGTCACCGGTGATCTTCAAGGACTGAGTCAAGTCACCGGTGATCTTCAAGGACTGAGTCAAGTCACCGGTGATCTTCATGAACAAAGGCAAGTCACCATTGATCTTCATGAGCAAATACAAGTCACCAATGATCTTCATGAGCAGTGTCAGGCCAGCACCAATCTTCTGGAATCCAGTAAGGACACCAGGGGATTACCAGAGTTTCGTCGTCCCGTTGTTCCAGCCGCACGGAGGTCTGCTCCGCCTTGGGGGTCTCTGGTCCTGACCACATGGCTGTGGTGGTCTTCTGCTCCGCCCTGGGGGCCTTCCGCCCTGACCACACGGTTGTGGGGGCCTCTCGTCCTGACCAAATGGCTGTGGTGGTTTTCTGCTCCGCCCTGGGGGACTTCCGCCCTGACCACACTGTTGTGGTGGTCTTCTGCTCCGCCCTGGGGGGCTCTCGCCCTGACTACACGGTTGTGGTGGTCTTCTGCCCCGCCCTGGAGGACTCTGGTTTTGACCACAAGGACGTGGTGGTCTTCCGCTCCGCCCTGGAGGACTCTGGCGTCGACCACAAGGATGTGGTGGTCTTCATGTTGTTGTTGTTTTTGTTTTTGTGTTCACTCCTGTCCCTGTTCCTTTCTGTTAGTCTGGCCCTCCGTCCCTCCCCCTGAACCTCCTCCGGTCCTTCTCCCTCCTGGTCTCCCTGTTTTGTGTTTTCAATTCTGGTGCCTGTTCCCCATGTTTTTCTTTTCTGGCCCTCCATCCCTCCCCCTGAGCCTTCACCTGTCCGCCTCCCTCCTGGTCTCTGTTTTGTGTCTGTCGTGGAGCGTCTGGGAGCCGCTCCGTAGAGGGGGGGTACTGTCACAGTGTCTGGGTTGTGTTCCCTGGGTTTCCACTAGGTGTCCTCCTTTCCCAAGGTGTCTGTCACCTTATCACTTCCTGTTCCCTTATTTGGTCACCTTCCTCTTTGTTGAGTAATTGATTGTTCCCCACCTGTCTCCTGTTCCCTCATTATCCTTCTGTGTATTTATACCCGGTCTGTCTGAGTCTGTGTTACGGAGTCCTTGTTTAATGTCTTATGATTATTCATGTCCGTCAAATCAGTCTTGCCCTTGCCTTGTCTTCTTGTCTTGTTTTCATGTTTGGATTATGTTTGGTTTTGACCCCTGCCTGGACTGTTTACCCCTTTGGATTACCCTGTAATAAATGACTTACCTGCAATTGGTTCTATCTCCGTGCCTCATTGGATCCCGAACGTGACAGTATCTTACTTACAATATATTAACATTCTGTTGCACTTTACTTCACTGTGTATATTGTAATATTACACTTCAATGGCACCTTATATTTCTTATTGAGCTAGTCAAAATTACAACAGATAAAGTACATTCGTCGGCTCTAATAGTGCAGATGGTAAAACGTGTGTTGTTCACAATTTGATGCAATCGATCCGGTCCGAATCTGCCTATTTTCCCCTACATTTTCAAATTTCAGATCACATCAGAAAAGCATTTATTTTAAATAAAAACGAAGGAAATAATCAAACAGTTTTGAGGGAGGGCTTTATTGTCCTAAGATGCTGGCATCCATTTAATAATTTGAATTAAAATTATAATTTACACTCAGTCATTATTGCATACTGTTTTATAATGTACTACAATACTGAGGTGCAAATAATTGCCACTATTTGCAATAAGTAATATAAATAGCAGAAAATCCTGCTATTTTAACATAGTATAAATAGAATCTATAGCCATTTGCTCTAAGTGTAAATAGCCACTGCCTTTCTTATTTTAATCTTTCCTTTGCTATGGTTCTTTTTTATTTTTTAACTAGAAATTTGGACATTTTCTTTTGCTTTGGCAATTCTGCATGTGAAACATTTAAGCCAATAAAGTAGTTTTAAGTTCAGTTGACTACATACAGTATATTTTCACTGTCTGCATCCCATTTTATGCAAGGTGCCTCCAAAAAAAAAAAACTGATGACAGTCATCTTTTTTTATTTATTTCAAAGAACAAAACAGAAAATATAATTGTATATACAAATATAGATTAAGACTATAGACATGCCACGAGAAAAACATATCTGAAATTCACCTCCATCACTGATAAAACAATAAGTCAAGCAGTAGCCCTCAAATTCTTTGAATGAATCAAACCAACACAGGACTCTCCTCCTGCGATTCCTCACACACAGGTGGACAGTCTTTAAATATCGCACTGCACCGGAGGCACTGGGTCAGAGAACATGACGCCCGGACACTCAGGTTGTATTGTTCAGACAATGCACTCCAGTTCACCACACCTAATTTACATAAAAGAACAAACAATGCTAAAGCAATATTAAATCATTTTAAAGAAAGGCAGAAGAGCCATACAAGGAAACTATTTTAAATGTATTTTTAGATATATTATAGCATGGTGTTAGAAAAAGTATTATTTGCTTTGTCTGTAAACTACATAGGAGATTTAATTTACCAGCATTAACATCAACTAAATTAATAAATTTTGTCAAGTCAAAATTTAGGTTGACTTGGCTTGAGAAATCATGGCCTGAAAGTTTTTGTCAATTTGAAAATGTTACAGTTGAGGGCTATACAGTCTGTCAGAGAAAGAAAAACAGATAATTACAGGACTCTAGCCACATGAAGTGGGTCTCTTCTCTGAATTTCTTCTCACTGACAATGTCCCCAAAAAGTCATATTAAGATATATGAAGGTCAATTTAAGAGGTAACACTTTACAATAACGTGTCATTGGTAAACACTAGTTAATGTATTAATTAACATGAACTAATAATGAACAATACATGCGTTACAGTATCTATTAATCTTTGATAATGTTAATGAAATAGATTACAAATATGATATTTTTTTGCAATGCATGCGTCCACTCAAATTTTGCCTTCGCTTGCAACAAATCTGTAAGTGGGGCAACAACAGAAGAAAAGTTCGGACAAAAACTTCTGTAATACCCAGCCATTCCTAAAAATCTCATCAATTCCCGTTTAGTCTGAGGGCTAGGAAATTTGTCAATCGCTATGACTTTAGCACGTACAGGTCGCACTTTGCCCATTCCGAAAACCTTGCCCAGATAAGTCACAGTCGCCCTGGCAAACTCACACTTTGCCAGGTTGACTGTGAGTTTGGCATCAGACAAACGCTCAAACAACGCACGAATTCGGATGAGGTGTTGATCCCATGTGTCACTAAAGACAACAATGTCATCCAGGTATACAGCACAACCCTCTAAACCAGCGGTCAATCTGTTCATTAAACGCTGAAATGTCGCTGGGGCATTTCTGAGACCAAAGCTCATTACGGTGTAAGAATATAATCCAAATGGTGTAATAAAAGAGGAAATTTCCTGTGCTCGGGCGGTCAAAGGCACTTGCCAGTACCCTTTGAGCAAATCAAATTTACTGACATAGTTAGCCGATCCAACTTGGTCAACGCAGTCTTCCATCCTAGGCAAAGGATATGAGTCAGGTCTAGTTAGGATATTTACTCGTCTATAATCTGTGCAAAAACGCTGAGTGCCGTCTGATTTTCCTACTAACAAACAAGGCGAAGCCCAATCTGAAAAGGAAGGCTTTGCTATGTTGTTTTCAAGCATGTAATTGACTTCAGCCTCCAATTTCTGACGTTTGTCAAATGATACACGATAAAATCGTTGTCGGACAGGTTTAACATCACCTACATCAATATCGTGTTTAATCAAGTGTGTATGAGAAGGAGTATCTGAAAAAAGAACAGAAAATTCAGTCAGCATAGAATTTAACTCAAAGCGTTGTTTGCAAGACAAATGTTTTACCCATCCTTCTAAGTTAGCCAAGGTCTCAGAGTTTTTTAGGCGAGGTTGTAAAATGACATCATCAGGTGATTTCACATCCTGTTGCACGTCACCTACTTGACTCAAACTAGCTAGGGCAATTGGGGAAGGAATGACTTCAGGAGCAGTATTACGAGAATAGAAGGGTTTTAACAAATTCACATGACACAACTGGGTATGTTTCCTGCGCTCAGGGGTGGAAAGAATATAATTTTGATCAGACACTTTTCGAAGCACAGTGTAAGGTCCAAAAAACTTCGCAACAAAAGGAGAATCTGGTAGAGGAAATAAAGCTAACACCTGATCTCCTGGACTAAATATGCGAATCTCAGACTTACGATCAAACCAGCTTTTCATCTTTTCCTGAGTCTTTCCCAACTTTTCTTTTGCCAATTCCCCAGCCAAAAATAAACGTCGACGAAAACCCTGTATATACTGAATCAGACTCTGTGGTGGCTCCTCCGGTAAAGCAGCATTATTTAGTACCGCCAGGGGTCCCCGTACACAATGTCCAAAGACTAACTGATTGGGACTAAATCCCAAACTCTCCTGAATAACTTCACGTGTAGCCAACAATAACCAAGGTAGACCTTCCTCCCAATCACCTTTTAACTCAGTGCAATATGCCCTCAACAAAGATTTTAATGTCTGGTGAAAACGTTCTAGGGCACCCTGACTTTCCGGATGGTACGCACTGGATTTGTTGTGTCTAATACCAAGCTGCCGCAGAACCTCTTGAAACATGTTAGATGTAAAGTTTGTCCCCTGATCACTCTGAACAACTTTTGGAATTCCAAAAATAGAAATGAACTGGGATAAGGCTTTTACAACTGATCGTGTGGTGATTGAACGCAAAGGAAATGCAGCAGGATATCGAGTGCTCTGACACATCACGGTCAATAAATAAATGCTACCAGACTTTGAAGGTGGTAAAGGACCAACACAATCCACCAGAAGATGCTGAAAAGGCTGTTCCATAACAGGTATGGGATACAAAGGCACAGATTTTATGGTTTGGTTTGGTTTTCCAGTCAGCTGACAGATCGAACAAGTCTTAATATACTGCCTTACATCACTCTTAATACGAGGCCAGTAAAAATACTGCAGCAAATGTTGGTAGGTCTTATTTACGCCCAAATGACCAGACACCCCGCCATGAGCAGAATCCAACACTGCATTTCGCAAGGAAACAGGCACAACTACCTGTACAATTGGTTCAGTCAAACCTCCCTCTGTGTTAGAAGTCCACTTCCGCAATAGTACCCCATTTTCAACGAAGTACCCATTAACGGAACTCTCTGCTACATTAAGAGTTAAAGCAGCATCAAACAGCGAGTTCAGAGATGAATCCTCTTTCTGAGCAGACTCCCAGACCTGATGGGGAATAGAAGGCAAAGCAAGGAGACCAGGCACTACCCTCTTAGAGGTAAACAAATCCTTCACATCACTTAGCTTTGCGTCGGCTGATTGTTTATGCATTGCACGTGTAAGTGCACAAGACACAAATACCTCTGGATACTGCTGGGAGATATCAGTGTCACCCAATGGAGCAGGACAAGTAGCAACCACAGGTGGAGGTGGAACATCACGCCATACACGGTCACCCGCCAGATTATTCCCCAAAATCACTGAAACTCCTTCCATTGGTAATGAAGGACGGACTCCCATCACCACTGCTCCATTTACTAAATCAGATTGGAGAAACATGTTATGTAGGGGTACAGACAATGTTTGCAATCCAATGCCGCGAATCAGCACACTGTTTCCTGTATTGGACTCCTGAGTAAAAGGAAGGACAGTTTGCAAAATGAATGATTCTGAGGCACCCGTGTCTCTGAGAATCTTAATAGGAACCTTCTCAGTACTTCCAAGCAATGACACATAGCCTTCTGTAATGAAGGGAGCATACCCAACATCTCCAACATTGCAAGGTACCACTGGTTTCTCCAGACTCTGTAAAATATCAAAACAGTCAGAATTATTATCTGTCTGAACAGATGAAATAGCAAGAGCAGGCTTGGGTTCAGATTTAACACGCATCAGTTTTCCCTTAAGTGCTAAACAATCCTTTTTCCAGTGTCCCTTTAAATGACAATAAGCACACTGGTCATTTTTATCAGCGTAACTTTTAAAATTCCTCTCACGCTTATCAGACAAGGCATGACGGGTAGTTACACTCTCTGTTGGACTATCACTGAACTTAAGCCTACTTTTCTTGACTTCACATTTATGAGTGAGTGCATACTCATCAGTAAGAATAGCAGCCTCTTCTGTAGATGTAACATTTCGATCAGTCAAAAAGATGGAAACATGCTCAGACAAAGTGCTTTTAAACTGTTCTAACAGGAACAACTCATGAAGATCTTCACGACTGGTTACACCTGAAGCAGCACACCAGCGATCTAACTGGATTTTTAAATCTCTCACAAATTCACAATACGTCTGTTCTGCAGGTTTTCGCATATTTCTAAATTTCTGCCGATAGGCCTCTAGTACCAGCTCATAAGCTTTCAGTACAGCCTCTTTAACCTTATGATAATTTTGACTATCACGAGCATTTAAAGAAGAATAAGCTTTTTGTGCCTTACCGGTTAACACACACTGCAACATCAAAGACTGTTCAGAATCTGGCCATTTCATAACATCTGCCAAACGTTCAAACAAACTGAAGAATGTGTCTACATCAGTTTCACTAAATTTGGGTATCAGCTTAATATTATTGGCTACATCCAACCCTTTTCTGACCGAACTGGTTAGACCACTTGTACTGTCCCCCATTTTACCCTCACCAATTAACTGAAACCGCAAAGCCTCAACCTCCAATTTGCGAATTTCAATTTCACGATTCAATTTCGCCTTTTCTATCTCTAAAAGCATTAGTTCTTTTCGTTGCTCAAAAGAGAATGTGGAAGCAATAACTGAAGATTGTGCAGCACTATCATCAAAACCAACAGGCTTATCAGGAACAAAGACCTCTAACTTAATTAGAGCAGCTTTAACAATTAGTGCAACAGACTCCTTTAACTTTTTTTCTTTGGTGGTTAAACAGATCTCATACTTAGCGGCCACCTCCAACAACTGTTCTTTCGTTAGTGGATCAAACAATCCCTCACTAGGAGACTCAAAAAATCCACCTAAAACAGTAGCCATTATCTATTTTTCTATTCAGCAGAACTCATAATCAAGTGATTTAATTTACAAACACCAACAAGTGATTATTCCCCCTACTCTCTCTCCTCCCCCCTATAATAACTCAACCCTAGTCTTCATGCCTTCACCAAGAGTCGAGTATTTTTAAGCACTCAAATACCGTCAAATGTATAATCTCACGGACAAACCAGTGAGACATACAATAGCGGCAGTGCTCTCAACTCAGCGTCAGCACAAAAACAACAAACTAAAATTAAAAAAAATCAACGCAATGCGTTGCTAAACCTACCGGGGAACATCACCATTAGTGTAACAAAATACAGAGTTCGCTGACCAATTACCTTTCAACAATATTAGCTTACAGAGTAAAGTACACATACATAACAAAATCCTGCCAGAGCTAACGTTACACTGTATAGCCTAGAGAGAAAAAAAAGTTCTTACAAGGGAAACTCTTACAATAAATCAATACACTCACCATACGGTCTATTTCGGTTACCACTTATTTTCTCTTCAATTGAAAACAAATGAAGAAAATGCACCTTTTTAAAGACACCGAAAACCTCTCGCGCACATTTCCCAGAAACAAACAAAACATCCACTGTTCATTAGCGCTAGCACGCCAAGAAACACGCAGGTGAATCGAATACCCGTAAAATACGCTCCGCCTATAGACCACACAGGCGCTAGCAAGAATTTTACAAGTAATACCAATAGAAGCTGGACCTTCCAAATTCTACCAAACATTTGAGGACGAGCCCCCAATTGTTACGTTCCGGCTCAAGGAAGTAACAAAATAAAGGGATCAGAGTCCAAAAATTAAATTAAACAAAATATTTATTTTACATCTAGGGGTTATATGAAAAAGAAAAAAGATGTTCGACAAAAAATAAACAAACAATAAAGAAAAAATCAATATGAAGGTCCAGCTCCTGAGCACAACTGCGGGACAGGGGACAGGGGACAGAACTCCTTCCCACAAAGGACAGCCATCTTAAATACTGCTTTGCAAATTCAACACAGGTGTGGATCCTTATCTGGCAACCTATAGGGAAAAGAGAAAACAACAGAACAAACCCAAAACAAAACTGAGCCGTAACACAATTAAAAGCAATTTTAAATGCAAATTTTTAAGAAAACAAAAGTAATATCTCATATCCACCATACCTTACGAACATCCGGAAGTGAATGAACCTGGATATGCGCATTAATGACAGTCAGTACGGCGCACAATCGTATTTACGGTTAATACATATACGTTACTGCGCATGCACGGTAGACACACGTCATGTACATACGTGACGTCGCCGCGCTACAGTCTGCAGCGAGGAGTACTTGATTTAACATGCTATAGATCAGCTTATCACTGTAAAACCCGACAAGTTAACTTAACTCAAACCGTTTGAGTAAACAGATTGCCTTGATTTAAACCATGTAAGTTATAAAACTTTGCATTCAAGTAATTAAGTGATTAACTAAGTGCTGATTGAGAATTAGTGATGAACAGCTGCTGTTAACAAACAGAATCACTGAAGAAAAGAGAAACACAAGAACTACTACAACTGACTTCAGACACAGCCTTAGATGAAATCAACTGAAATAAAATACATGAAATCTCTCAAGATCTGATTAAACAACCCCACAAACAGCATCACCAGCTCCACTTATTAATAACCAGACTGACTTTATTTCTGTCAGACGTCTACAGAAGATCTTATTGAGAATGAACTAAGGTTTAGATGTTGATTTATTGTTTCATTTGAAGTAACCATGTTAGAGATCAGTGTTTGCTTTAGTTGTGCTCTTAACCCTTGACTTCTGTCTTAGTCTTTTCTCTGGCTGTTATAACCGTGTGTTTCTAAAACATATTTGTTGTAACTCAAAAGCCCAGAAGAAATGCCATCAAGTGCTAACCTGTATCTAGGTGTAGGTTGTTATACTTTATATAGGTGATGATAATCAGCAATTATAGAACTGCTTGGAGTCTAATCTCCGATGTAATAGGTGTTGTGTAACTTGATTGATTATAGTAAAAGTGATTCTAAGAGCCAGTGGTTCTGTAATAATCAGTTAATAACAAGGACTTTCCAGACAGTTTGGAGTTCTATGGTGTCAATTAGTCACACACAGACATCAATAATCAGCATATGAACCTCAAGAATGGTGACCATAAAAAAAAAATGCTGCAGAGCATGCTGGGAGCCATGGATGAGTTTTGTAATACAATAGTACCCAGCATGCATTGCAGTATTTTTTTTTGTTACCATTGTAGAGGTTCGTATTCTGATTATTAATGTCTGTGTTTGACCAACGACTGGCATAGAAGAGAAATGTATGTGTACAAAATGTTTATGAAGTCATTTTTATATTAACTGAATATCACAGAACCACTGGCTCTTAGTGTCATTTTTACTAGGTCCACTTCAACTAATTACACAACATCTATTTCATCAGAGATTAGACTCCGTACGGATCAATAATTGTGAATAATAATGAATAATTATCATCGCCAATATAAAGTATAATAACCTACACCTAGATACAGGTTAACACCTGATGGCATTTCTTCTGAGCTTTTGAGTTACAACAAATGTGTTTTAGAAACACACGGTTATAACAGCCAGAGAAAACACTAAGACAGAAGTAAAGGGTTAAGAGCACAACTAAAGCAAACACTGATCTCTAACATGGTTACTTCAAATGAAACAATAAATCAACATCTAAACCTTAGTTCATTCTCAATAAGATCTTCTGTAGACGTCTGACAGAAATAAAGTCAGTCTGGTTATTAATAAGTGGAGCTGGTGATGCTGTTTGTGGGGTTGTTTAATCAGATCTTGAGAGATTTCATGTATTTTATTTCAGTTGATTTCATCTAAGGCTGTGTCTGAAGTCAGTTGTAGTAGTTCTTGTGTTTCTCTTTTCTTCAGTGATTCTGTTTGTTAACAGCAGCTGTTCATCACTAATTCTCAATCAGCACTCAGTTAATAACTTAATTACTTAATTGCAATGTACATCTTCTTTAAGTGAACTCAACTGAATTAAGTTCAGAGTACTCATAACTGTTAGTTTTTTCAACTTAAACGGTTTAAGGCAATCGGTTTCCTCAAATGGTTTGAGTTAACATAACTTAAGGATATCTGTTTACTCAAACCGTTTCAGTTAAGTTTACTTGTCGGGTTTTACAGTGATTCATCCCTTTTATATTGTCATTTTTTGTATAGCCTATAGAAATAACAGTTTTATGAAAAATTAGATATTATATTAGAAATGAATTTGCCTTGTTTTCCTCCACATATGCCTTTTCTTAGTAAATAAACCTATTAGTGAACACTACAGTTTTAACAGTGATCAAACTTAAGTTAGCATCAGAGATTTTACATTTATGTGGGTAAATCCCTTACAGTGGAGGTAAGCAATCAATGCGGGTTTAAGACGGACCATTGTTATCAATATATGTCTTTGGAAAACAACCTGAGCTTTTCTTGTGCTTACATTTACAGCTATCACCAGCAGGTGACGCTCATTATGCAGTATTTAAGACTTTCAGTTCAGGTATGAAAACTTGATTTGGCTTTCCTGACAGCAGAAATATTCTACCACTTCCACCAGTTAAGATCCTCCTATTATATCCTCCTTTTGAATTTTTTTCCCTGTGTAGTCCAAAGACAATATCTAGATTGCTGTTTTATGAAAAAATACTTTTATCAAGAATCAAGATAAGATTACCCCCTTTTTTTTTTTTTACATTAGTTGGCATTCACCACACCTCAAGTTTTCTTACATTAAACAGTAACGTTTGAGGGGGTGGAAAAGTGTACAGATGTGGTTCTTGATTAATGCAATTGTAATGAATATCTTTATTTGATAAACAAAATAACCTTGTTTTTTATTTTTTCATTTATCGGTACAGCAAGCACTCCACCAAGATGCTACACAAGGATCTTAAAACGGTAAAGCTCAGTGACCTTAATGCACACTGAACTAAACTGAACATTACAGTGACACCATAAACAAAACAAAACAAAAAAAACTTTTCAAATTACACAGGGCTGTTCAATGATTAATCGTGTCCAAATTAAAAAGTCTGTGTTGACATAATATGCTTGTGTTGTGTGTGTAGATATATATATATATATATATATATATATATATATATATATATATATATATATATATAGAACACACACATATAATCAACAATTAATAGTTGAACATCCTTATTACAATAGAAACAATCGACAAGAAGCTACTGTTGCAGAATATTAATTACGGTTTGCAGTGCATCAATAGCTAGACTACCAACAGGTCCTGCAAGAATGTCCACATCCTGCACTTGTTGCATCTGTGCCTGGGTTGGACTGAATTGGTTAGCAGGAACTGTAACAACTTCCTGCCAATACACAGCAGGAATTGCAACTTCTTGAGCAGGTCTGTGTCCAAAAATCTCTGCCATGGCAGTGAGCGATGATGTTTGCCTCTGAAGACATGCTCTGACAAACATCTGATATGGTGTGTGGTAGCCAGCAGTGCGCAATCCATGATTGTTCCACTGTTCCCTGAAAACCTCCAAGTCCCGGTTAATCCAAGGAATGTTCACATGATGCAGTGCCCACATGTGTCGCTCGTTGGTACAGTCAATGACTCCATCACTCTCGAGAAAGGAGAAAAGCTGGTGGTACACATTAGTCATACCCCGCCAAAGATCTCCCCAAAGTCTCTCGATCCTCTGGTTGTGCACACTTCTACCACGGATGGCACTTCCTCTCTCAGATCCATGATATATATTCATAAACAAACAAACTGTATTGTTTTCTCCTCCGTGGTCACATCTTACTCGAGATGGAACACCATACCTAGCTGTGGCTTGAACAAACTGGTCAAACACTGTGCCAGCCCTGTTGTTGTCAGAAGCTTGCAAAAATACAACCAGTCTGCTGAAGCCACAGATCCCCCCATGGATCACTATTCTCCACCTAAAGATGAAATAAAAAGATGAAAAAAAATGTGTCTTCTGTGTTATGATTAAATAAATTAATTCAGGCTTCTATGTTTACACATGGCAGGAATGTAAACTCTCAAAAATAAAGGTACAAAAACTGTCACTGTGTTGGTACCCTTTCAAAAGATATGCTTTTGTTCCTATTAGGTTCTAATATGTACCTTTAAGGTACCAAAATGAACCCTTTAGGTACAAACATGTACCTTTTAAAAAGGTACTGCCCCAGTGACAGCTTTTGTACCTTTATTTCTGAGTGTCTAGGGTCACAGTAAAATAGTATTTTCTATATAATGTAATGTCACTGAATCAATATTATTATTAATACTAAAACAACAGAAACATCTCAATTACAAGTGCCATAACAGGAGGAGAGTGATGTATGTGCACTGTAGTGCCATGGAAATGATGCATGCAAGTTATGTAACTGATGTATCATCCACATCTACCTGATCAGCTTGTGGTTCCCATCTATGTGCCACAGAGAGTTAGGACCTGCAACATTGTAGGTTCTCCAGTGCAGTCGATGAGATAGTGCTCTGTGTGCAGCTCCGGCTGGGTTCACTCGGATCAAACTCTCCCTCACTCTCCTCCGCTGAACTCGTACACCCATAGTAGCCATTCTGGCCCGAACAGCATTAGATCCAATTTGTTCATTTTCTCCAACCAACTGCCGAACGACTTCGTCAAGTTCAGCCTAAGAAAGGTGTGCATACCTCATGCTATCAGATAAGTGGAACCGCCTAGAAGATAACTTCATTTCACTGAACATGACCATGATACAAAAACAACTTCTGATAACAACAGCAGTAAAACAAAAATTACAGCATCAGTAATAACTACACCTTAAAAAGAAAAAGTTTGACATTATAAAATAATAATAATAAAACAGTTGTACACTTCTGTTGTGGTGTGATTTTCTAAAACCACAGCGAATACACTTATTTTACGTAACAGTAAAATGTTATCTTCAAGACACCATTTTAATCTTGTTATCTCCTCTGAAGTAGACTAAGTCACACTACTGATTTTGAATGCAAACAATATGGCCATTGGTTTTGCTTGTACATGTGTCATAAGTGATTTAAAAAAAAATATTTGTCAACAGTACATATTGCATTTATCATGATAAATTAGCTTCTGCAGTGTTCAGAAGAAGTTAATTTACTGCTGGAAATCTAATAAAATACATAAACAAACATGACTGAGGAGATGTCAGTAAAAAAGTAAGGACACTTGTTCTATTACGTGGATACAAATTCATCATGTAATAGCGAGTGAGATGTCCTTTCTCGATTTACCAAAAAATATCAATTTGAAGACCAAGAGATACCCAATGCACCTTAAAATGAGCAGTATCTACCTATTTCTCTAAACATTAAAAAAAACGATTTTAAAAAAATTGCAATGAAAAAAAAAAGTTATGGTGTGAGTATGGAACTGTTGTTCTTTCTACCTCAGTCTCCGTTTGACTGTACTGACTGATACTTCCAAGACTTCAGCCATCTGGGAAGCTGTAAATCCATATGAGAGTAGGAATCTCAGTTGTTTTTTGGTGACATGGTAGCTGGATCGCCCAAAATCACTTGCCTGGACCAGTGGGGCTTGATATCCAAAGGTACCTAATGTCAGCAAAACACATTTCAGCCATTATCCAAAGATCTGAATTAAGCTCTATCCCTGCATCTGAGATTCCCGCATACTGTTACAGAACGAACTAATTTAGACTAACTAGCTGTTAAAACAGTACATTCTATATAGTATGTGTTTGTGCAGTATGAATACATTTCAGACACATTACATTCGCCATGTTTTCTTTTGTCATGTGAACTGTATGCTCCTTGACCAATGACTAATTAACAACTGACAAAATAAGGTACTTATTTAATACAACAATTTAATAACTTGATCCTATATAATTTACACTTGAAAAGTCCCAACATGTTTCCGTTATTTTTAATTTATTAACTTGTTTGAATTTGGGGCCTGTTCAGCTCCAGTGGCCCATGGGATAGAATAGTGTCCATCCAATCCATACTGATAATTCTTAGTGGAAGCAGTGGACCAATCGGGTATAACTCACCTATTGTTATGCTGAGGTTTCGACATACTGTTCAAGACACATACTGATTTTCCCTACTATATTGTATAGAAGTATGTGATTTTGGACACAGCTCATGTCTTTTTAAGGCTAATTTACTCCACAAGTCACAACACCAAAAACTTAAACAACTGTGAAACAAACATGTTGAAAGTCCACCTTGTCTTACTGGATTAAGAAAAATCTCTTTTCAAAAAAATCTTATATAAAAATAATTGATAAAATATAATGACACGTGAAACTATTTTATTAAAGTGTTTGCTATGGAAAATTGACTGAACCAGAGACAATTTATAAGAGACATGCCACTTCCTCAATCTTCAATCCAACTATATAAGGAAATCCCGTAACGGCAAAGATGGTGGTTGTGTGCACATGTCCCGCCCCTCCCGCTGGAAAGCCAATCATCTGCTTTTAATAGTCAAGCTGGGAAACATTTAAGCCAATCTGGTGCTTGTCTTGTTAGTCTGAAATAGCTGCCCGGAGGTGTTGCAAAGATGGCGGCCGAGTGGCACGACTTGCCTAAAAGGACTTTGACTGAACTGAACTATTATTTATTTGAATATTTTAACCTTTTAAATAGGATGATTAACATCGACAACATAAATTCATCACTAGAATCTGTAGGAGAAGAGAGCAATAGAATTAATTTTGTTTCGTTTGGCTCTTCATAGGGTTCAGCGTTTTGCTACCAACATTCTTCTTTTGTGTTATGCAGTAGAATAAAAAATAATCAGGTTTTGAATGACATGGTGAATAAATGATGAAAATAAAAGAAAATGATTTAAATTTTTTGGCTGAACTATACCCTTAAAGTTTTACTCACTGGTGAGAAATGGCCCACAGTATTAATAAAAGTCATTACCTTCTTCAGTTGACAAAGCGGTTTTCACAAGTTGAATAAATTCGCTAACTAATGGGAGAAGTTCATCAGCATCATTAAGATGGAGAATCCTCCCTCTTGCCCATCTTATGCTCCTTTCAAGGGTTTCCAGTCTAGGGAATTAGCACAACAAAATGGGACACAAACAAATCTAAATTACAACATCTAATATCAACATTTTTTAATGGGAATGTAACGATTACAATCTCTATACCCATTCAAGCACAGCTGAGAACAAGAAGACTGTTTATAACTCTAAATTGAATTTTTTACAAGCAATTAGGTTGAACAAGTTCAAAATTCTGACCCCGCCAAATTATTACACCCTAGCGTTGGTAGGTTTAGGATTAGGTGTGGACGAGGGGTTAGGATTAGAGGTGGTGTTAAGATAAACCAATTAGGTAGTGACGTCAATGAGGAGTGTAATAACAAAGACTATAGAATACCCTTAAAAGGACTTTGGTAATAATTTGGCAGGGAGTCGAAATTATCACGACACCGGTATGAAAGAAAAAATTAGGGTACGCTCAAAGTCCCAATTTTGGGGATTTTCTCGGAGGTCATATTTGCAAGGCATCCATAAAACAATTCAAATCTTTGGGGAGAGGATTCCTGAAATCTGAAAAAAATGCTTGACTCGAACTCATAATTAAATAACGCATTTCAAATCAGTAACCAAATCTGGCATAAAATACATCACAAATGTTGTTTCTTTTGCTCAAACATAAAAAAAATATATATTTTTTATTTCGAAGAACCAAGGTGCATGTTCAGTTTTTATGGGAACCAGAGTTCCTAAAGGAAGCTGCAATGACATAACGACTATCAATCAGTAATTGGCTCTTTTATTGAGGCTAACGTTAGATGTATTCCATCATATTGCGCTTTGTAGTTTCTCCAGTTCATAACTAATAGGAGTGAGTGAACCGTCTTTTCATATCTATAGTCAGTTGCCAGATCAAGCTATTATAAGCTGTTTTTTGTTTTTTTAAACTTGATTTTGCACTAAATGTAACACTTTAGAAAGTTAATAAAGTAGGAAGTTGCTGTTTAGGGTCAGCGACAGTCTTATCTAATTTCCAAAATATTTTAAATAATTTCGGTTTATTTTATTTATAGGTTTTTGTTTATTTTAAGTGACATCTTGTCAAAGGCAGCGGCTATTTACACTAAGTGCAAATAGCAGCATTTTTTTGTGATAGGCCTACGCTATTTACACTAAGCGGAAATATCTATAGATTCGATTTCTACTATGTTAAAAATAGCAGGATTTTCTCCTCTGTATACCACTTACTGGAAATAGTGGAAATTATCTGCACCTCAGTATTGTAGTATATTATAAAACAGTATGCAAAAATAATAACTTATTGAGTCCAATTTAATGGATGCCACCTTATTGGGACAATAAAGCCCTCCCTACACCTACCCTTAACTCTTTGATTATTTACTTTTAACTGAAAATAAATGCTTTTCTGATGTGATTTAAAATTTGAAAAGGGAAAAAAGAAATTGCCAAAATGAGGATTGACCACGTCAATACATGCATATCACACGTTTTACCTTCTGCACCACTAGCAGATGCATCTTTTCAAGAGTATACAATTAGTTTTATTTATAGGGGTTATTATAACACAATTCTATAAACCCCCTGGACCTCACTAATTTTCAAAGCCTGGTTACGGCCACGTCATTTAACACAGCATACCAGGCCAAACATGCTCGTGTTGTCCATTAATTATTTCGTAATCGAACGTAAAGTAATTGCTACTCTATAGTACTTACCTTACAAGCACCGGTCTCAGGACATCACTGGATACATTATCCGTGAGTAAAATTCTAGCACTTTGTCTGTACGTAGCTTTACAATGATCCAGAAATCTTGCGAGAGCCATTGTCTTTTTTTCTATCCCACTTCCTTCAACCAAAAAACAATCACCAAGCAATCACACTGCCACCTCCTTATGATTTGATTGGCAACCTAGTTAAAAGGTGCATTACTGCAACCTACCAGACGGTAGTGTGGAGCAGCAGATTGCAAGAAGGAGAATAAAATTAATTCTAAAATGGGCGGAGGAAGTTTATTTGGACAGAATCTCCCCTCGATTTTAGCATGTGTAATTCGCATGTAGAAGTATTTTAAAGCTGTCAGTTATTTAGGCCAGTTAAGCAATTTAGAGGAGTTATATAAATAAATACTTGTAACTATTTGTTCACTGTATTTCACTGTTGCGTGATTCCCACAGGGTTAATTTGCATAGATTACAACATTTATAACAAACCAGCTCAAAGAAAACTTTTTTATAGACTTAAAGTGTTCTTAAATGCAGCCTATCCAACTGAAGTAGCACAAACTTAGCTGTTTATTAGGGTAGATGTATTTCCAAACACCCATTCAAATTTCAATTGTTAACTCATAATACATAAAGTATTGTGTGCAACACAGCTTTGACAAGACCTCAAAACGTTATAATGTAATCAATTAATCCTCAATTTTTAGGCTTGGCCTATCAGCTAAACTTTGAAAAGCACTATGTCATTTGATAAATTCCCCTTAAGACTCTTGGGTTATTTGTAATAACAGACATCAAATAAGAAAAACTAAGAACTGGTTCTGAACTATTTTGTTTTGTGAGAACATTCAACTATCCATTATTGATTACAGTTACTTTAAGCCAGTCCAAAAGTGGGAGCTTGAATAATGCCCTCACACATGTACTTGGTGAACACTTCATAGGTGTTATGGATGGGAAGTTTTAGTTTTACAAGACAAGTATTGGCCTCAGGGTCCTTTCGCCCTGTCTCATGAATGAAATTCAGCGTTGGTTGCGGAGAAAAACCCAGTGCTGGAATTTGGATTTGGAGGTACTGATTCTCATCCCAGCCGCTTCACACTCGGCTGCAAACCGTCCCAGTGCATGCTGAAGGTCCTGGCTTGATGAGGCCAACATGACAACATCATCCGCAAAGAGCAGAGACGAAATCGTGTTGTCACCAAACCTGACCCCCTCCGGCCCCTGGCTGCGCCTAGAAATTCTGTCCATTAAAATCATGAACAGAACCGGCGACAAAGGGCAGCCCTGCCGGAGTCCAACATGCACCGGGAACAAGTCTGATTTACTGCTGGCAATACGAACCAAGCTCCTGCTCCGGTCGTACAGGGACCGGATAGCCCTTAGCAAAGGGCCCCGGACCCCATACTCCCGGAGCACCCTCCACAGGCCGCCGCGAGGGACACAGTCTAATGCCTTCTCCAAATCCTCAAAGCACATGTGGACTGGTTGGGCAAACTCCCATGAACCCTCCAGCACCCTGTACTGTAGAGCGTATAGAGCTGGTCCAGTGTTCCACGGCCTGGACGAAAACCACACTGTTCCTCCTGAATCCGAGGTTCTACTATCGGCCGGATTCTCCTCTCCAGTACCCTGGCATAGACTTTCCCAGGGAGGCTGAGAAGTGTGATCCCCCTGTAGTTGGAACACACCCTCCGGTCCCCCTTCTTAAAAAGAGGGACCACCACCCCGGTCTGCCATCCCAGAGGCACCGTCCCCGACTGCCACGCGATGCTGCAGAGGCGTGTCAGCCAAGACAGGCCCACAACATCCAGAGACATGAGGTACTCAGGGCGGATCTCATCCACCCCCGGTGCCTTGCCACCGGGGAGTTTCTTGACTACCTCGGTGACTTCAGCTTGGGTGATGGACGAGTCCACATCTGAGCCCTCAGCCTCTGCTTCCTCAATGGAAGACGTGACAGCGGGATTGAGGAGATCCTCGAAGTATTCCTTCCACCGTCCAACGACATCCCCAGTTGAGGTCAACAGCTCCCCACCTCTACTGTAAACAGCGTTGGTAGGGCACTGCTTCCCTCTTCCCCAGAAGTCCAATATCTGAACACCGCTCGGGTTCAGATCGGGGGGCTGTTCCTCCCAATCACGCCCCTCCAGGTGTCACTGTCGTTGACCACGTGGGCGTTGAAGTCCCCCAGTAAAACGACGGAGTCCCCAGTCGGTGCACTTTCCAGCACCCCTCCCAGAGACTCCAAGAAGGCTGGGTACTCTGCACTGCCGTTCGGCCCGTAGGCACAAACGATAGTGAGAGACCTATCCCCGACCCGAAGGCGCAGGGAAGCGACCCTCTCGTTCACCGGGGTAAACTCCAACACATGGCAGCTGAGCTGGGGGGCTGTAAGCAAACCCACACCAGCCCGCCACCTCTCACCATGGGCAACTCCAGAGTGGTGAAGAGTCCATCCTCTTCACCACTCCCGGGCCTGGCTCCAGGGTGGGGCCCCGGCTGCGCCATACCGGGCGACGTCACAGTCCTTTGATTTGGTCTCCTCATAAGGGGTTTTTGAACCGCTCTTAGTCTGACCCGTCGCCTAGGACCTGTTTGCCTTGGGAGACCCTACCAGACTATATGTACATTTAAAAACATGTTCACAGAAAATCATGTTACCCCAGTACACCCAAGTGATCATATAAGTCAGTGGTTCTCAAACTTTTTTCGTCTTGCCCCCCTTTAAACCTTTAATAAAATCTGGAGCCCCTCCCCCCCAAAAAACCCACAAACACCTCTGACCAAATAATTTCACTACAAATCTAAAAAAAACGAGTTTTTATATAGAACAACATGCAATGAAACACAACTGCATTATTTTCATTGTTTTTTTTTTAAGTATATTTCAGTGATGCTTTGTATGAACAATATATAAAAGGTCCGATAACAGTTGTCAGCAATCAGCAATCAACCAATGAGCAGTTGTTACAGAGCCACACAAGTTCAGCTTCTTGCAAGTTATGTCTTCTCACCAGAACCCATACAGCAATGGAGTGAGCGTCATTCAAAATAGCAGCTTGTGATTCCATTCCATCTGCTGAAGCTTGCTTTTCTATGGCAATTGGCAAGCAACATGTTGGGTTTGTACACACAGTGACAAGGCAAGATCTGAAGAACGATTAAGAACAGTGTCGGTCAACCCCTGGCCTCACATTTTTTCAAATAGGAGCAAGTTCACCATTGAAGGTAACAGTGTTTAGCACTAGCCAGAGGTTTGTAAATAAATAAAATAAAAAACGGCTCACCAAGTACTTTTCCATACAATAAGTGGGGGAAAAAAAATCTGCTCCAACCACTCTGGTACTGTCGTGAAACAAAACGAAGGCTTTGAAAACAAGATTACAATTTGTATTGGTCATTAAAGATGAACTTATAAGTACAAAGATTACATATAAAAAATATTATATTACTTACACACACACACACACACACACACACACAACTACATAAAATATACACACTTACTGTAGTAAGGCTTCTTCAGTCCTTCCTTCCACATAGAAAGTAATGGCTGCCTGAACTAACTGGTCCCGTTCCTCCATGGTGGTGATATGCCCCAGGGACCCCAACAAGGATAGCCTATCTGCAGCTTCCATAATGGCATCCCTAGCTGCTGTAATATCTTCTGCCTCACTGATCTTTGTCATGTACAGTTTATTAGTAGAAGTTGGCCTTTGTGATACCTACATTATTGTCTTGAATAATTAAGATTGTCATACCTTTTTTAATTTCCACTGGAAATCCAGATCAGTGATTTCTTCAAGAGAGGGTAATGATGATGGAATAGAGCACAGGTTTTGGTAAAGCCTCTCAGAAAAGAAGGAAGGAAACAACCCTCCATGCACGAGTGCCACCGCAATCATTATTTCATATATTCGGTACAGACCTCTCTGTAATGCTGCAAAAATAAAAGTGTTGAAAAACGGAAAATATATTTTTTTTTATCAGTAAGAGTGTGGGAAATAATTGCATAAAACAATTATAAATTGAAATCTACATTTGAAAAGGCATAAATATAATTTAAGTTTGTAAAAAGAGCAAGTTAAACAAGGATCATATATGAATACTAACCACGGCTATCCAGAGACAGATTCTTATTATTCTGTGGCCCTGTAAAAAGAGAGCGTTCCTTGAGAGCTACCATAAGGAGTTTGAAAAACTCCCGTTTAGGCCCACCCTCATCCACTGCACCCTCCGCTTGATTGAAGTCATCCATAAATACAACACTTAATTTGGCCTCTGGGGTAAAGGTTCTCCTTGCAAAGGCTTGCACAGCACCATTCATTACGTTTTGTCTGCATATATTTATCATGTTACTGCTAGGCGTCTCTTCAATACATACATTCGATACTAGGGTGGCCAGTAATGTTTTCAGATCTGGTCTAGAAAAATAAAGCATAACAGTAAATTAAAACCAATACATGGACAGTTATGTTCATAAGCAGTAGCAGTTAATAAAACATATTGCAGGTGAGGCTTTGCGATATCCAAAACAGATGGGCATATTATCTTGAATCTATATGCAACACCCAAATGGCCTGCTAGCAAATCAATTAACAATACATTAATAATAAAGTAGGAAACTTCCAATTACTCATTAGTGCCATTAGTGTCATTAACATGAGTAAAATCTGGTGAGCCGACAGTTCTATCCAAGTACCCAGATGAGTTGTTCTCATGCATGTTCTCTTCAGGAACCAGGGTGTGCTGACAGAACAAAATTAAAAAACCAAAGTAAACTCCTAAATAGAATTTAATAAGGTTTTGAATTTCATAGTTATGAGTCTCACATCAATGTCTGTGATGTCAATTACATCATCCCAGGTTACAAAAACGGTGCAGGACTCATTGATGTAATCCATTATTCTGCCCATTATCGTACTCCTGATTCGTGGCGCCATGGCCCTCTGGATGAAGAACACCTCTGTTGCCATCTCATCCGAGCCAACAAAGTCAAACAGGTGCTTAAAGAAAAAAAGAAATATACTGAGATATTAAAATACAACATTGCCTTGTATTCATAAAATTATGAATTTGAAAGGAAATCAAATTATGTATTGATGTTAGTAGCTTAGAATTAAAATACATTCAATGGTGGGGAATTTGGTATATTGGGAATAATGGTATGAAGTGTTCTGACATCTGAACCCACTTTACAGTATGAATACCTGAATTGGGTGTGTGAGGTAAAATCTTCTCCTAATGATATGGCCATCAGGATACTTTAATTGAAGTGGGATGCCATCCTGTGGCTCAGCCAGTCTGCTCAAATTGAGACGCCTTCTTTCCAAAGCCTGTCAAGAAAGCACAGTTAAACACATCAATATAAAATATTGTAGAAACTTCATTTTCTGTAAAGTTGCTTTGCAATTATTTGTACCTTAAAAAGCGCTATACAAATAAACTTGAATTGAATCAGTTTATGATTGGTTAAAGGATAAGTTCACCCAAAAATGAAAATTCGGTCATAAATTACTCACCCTCATGTTGCTCCAAACTAGTAAGACCTTCATTTTCAGAACACAAAATAAAGATATTTTTGATGAAATCTGAGTGGTTTATGACTGGTCCATAGACGAGAATACTTTTTGTGCACAAAAACAAAACAACTTTTATATAACTATGTTCAGAATGCCGACTCGCTATTGGGCGGCTCCAGCGTCAGCATCACACGCATGCGTAGTGGTGCTCACATGCACAGCGTTGCCCAATACTGAGTTGGTGTTCTGATGCAAAACCTGGAAGCACTGCACTGTGCCTACTGCATCTACTGTGTAGGAGACTGGTAGGGAAGAGAAGATATTGCTGAATAAAGTAGTTTTTTTGTTTTGTTTTTCACTACATAAAATTAAGGTTGAACCACTGCAGTCACATAGACTATTTCAACACTGTCTTTAATAATTTTCTTGGCTTTGACAGTAGCAATTACATTTCTGTCTATGGACTAGTCATAAACCTCCCAGATTTAATCAAAAATATCTTGATTTATGTTTGAAGACGAACAAAGTTCTTACGGGTTTGAAACGACATGAGAGTGAGTAATGACCGAATTTTCATTTTTGGATGATCTAACCCTTTAAATTAAACAACAAATGAGTCATGTACCTCTTTGCGTCTTTTCTCTAAATCAGCTTCTCTGCGTTGTGCCTGGTCCTGTGGGTAAATAAAAAAAATGGACAAATTCACATGCAAACACATGAAGACATGTATAAAACAGAAAAAAAAAGTTATAAATATATACTGTAATTGCTTACTCGGTCTTGGTCAGCTCGCAGTCTCGGAAGGTATTTCTTGTCTTGACTTTCACGAAGTGCACGCCACTCACGCAGTTCCTATTAGCAACATTAAGAATGCAAGACCATTCAGTCTACTTATGATTAACATTAATCTTTAATATTTTTTACATTTTAAAAGCCCCTAGTATTAAACTATTGGAGATTACACCATAAGCATAATTTTCTATTTCCATTTTTGTAGCATGAGATTCATGTGCAACCTGTAAAATTATCCTGTGTAGTTGCATTGCAATAACACCTCATTATCTTTCAAAGTAAAACTGCTTTTGATGTTGGGTAATTTCCATAGATAATAACTTATTAAATCACTTGAATAAGCAACTCTAAATCCCATGTGGATAAACTTACATCCCTCTCCATTGTATGCGGCCTCAGAGAATCTGAGGTATCGACTACCTCCAGGGAGTCTGAGGTATCGACCACCTGTACATCCTTCAGAATACCATTACAATACACAAGTTATTGTTAAATGAAAGAATATGGTATGATGTTAGAATTAGGGGTGTAACAGATGGTGGTTGATCCATGATCCATATGAACCAGGACCCATGGTTCGGAACACATGTGACTCGTGGATTAACTGCATTTAGCCATTAAATAGTAAAAGATTATTATTTGCACGTGTTTGTAATAAAAAATTTTTTTTTTTTTTAATAAATCAAATGCAAGCGGCAAATTTCACAAATCAGTTTTCTCTCTGCGCTCAGCCACACACACTCAAAGATGGACACTCACAGAGCCACCTTTCAGATGGCGTGTAACCACATAACCGAGCTCTGTTTTGCGACTCCTTGAGCTTGAATAGACAAATAAACAAAATGATCTTAAAATCCCTGTCTCGACAAATATTCTTGTACAGTCTATTATGTCATGTATTCATACATTGATTCCATGCCTTTTTATTTTTAGCAGCCTAAAAATAACTTTCACTGTTGTAAAACAAAAATTTTACTGATTATTCTATATTTAATTTATATAGTGAACACCATGCATGCAGTATATCACTACATTTATGTACACGAGTACTGTTAGACCTAACTTTATTTGTAACTGTTCTATTGTATTTATCTATTTTAATTTGTGTATTCTTATTTTTGTGACATGTGTCTGTTCACTTGTCTTTAATGATGTTTTTACTTTATCTGAAGAGTTTTTGCAGTGTTATCAAAGTAGGCGTACTTAATGTTTTGTTTTATTTGTATTTTATTTATTCTTCTGATCTGAAAAATTATCTGATCCGTGACTCAAAAAACACAATATGATCTGAACCGTGGGTTTTGTAATCCGTTACACCACTAGTATGAAGTACACAAATCTAGAAACAGGTTTTGCATACATCTTGGTCCAGGCTTTGGCCCGAGTCGCTGCCTTCATCCTGACAAACCAAAACAACATTTAACATTTCATCATCTGGATATTTAAACCCTCAGTAAACTGCTAAATGTTTATTGCAAATCTGTAAGGTGGTTAAAAAAAAAACTTACATGACACTCTTCTTGCTATTCTTCCGCTTGCCCTTCCAAACGCTTCTTAAAATAGTAGAGAATAAACAGAAGTTCATTTGTATGAGTTAGAAAATGTTAAGGGTTAATTCAATTACTAGAATGTTTTTTTTTTAAGTAAACAATTATTTTATTGGAAAACAACATTTTGATAGGCTTTTAGACTAAATAAGATTATGTTTTATAAAAATCATAAGTCAAGTTCAATATCAAAACATCAAGATCACTCATACCCAGAATCAAAAGTTATAGCAAACATTATAACAAAAAAATGGTCAAGAACAGAGAAATTAACAATAATATTAAAATAAGGAAATGTTAAAATCAGAATGTGTAGGTTGTGCATAAAAACGCCTTTGATTAAACAACATTAAGCTCAAGGTATGGTTGATGTACCTTTGGGAATAGATATAGAGCAGACCGATTTAGCTCTTTGCTGGCTTTCAGCACAGATGGTGAAAGTGGAGAAACATTAAGTCTTCTAATTTTTTTGTGACAATCAACCCTTTTTGTGACATCCCTTCGCTACAAAGTCAAACCTTAAGCCAAAGCAAATCTAGGTGGCTGCAGACGAGTGGGGGAGGGTATAGCCCTCTGATTGGCTGTCGCTTAACAAGCAATTTGATAGAGCGCGAAGCAGCAGATCGCAGCGCCACTTCCGGTGGCATTCCCTCAGGGGTTTATTTAAGAAAGCACAGTTAATTTACCGTCAGCTAAACCCTGAATTTTCGGTTGATTAACCCCAAACCTTGTTTACTCGAGGTATGTGCTTCCAAAAACGCATCCGGGAGTAAGTCACTATGGAAACGGACGCTAAGAAAAAGTGCCATGCAGTTTCTTTCTTCTTCTTTTGTTGAATGGACGTTCACATGCTTAGTGCATATCGCCACCTTATTGATGGTTTTGCAATATTTTTTTCCCCTTCTTAATATTTAATCCTTGAGAATATGAATTATATTGTTTGTTTAATGCAAATTATATATCAATTAATATCTGATACTTAATTTGATGTACAATTTAGACATTATAGAAAATGCCAATCCATGTTTGAGACGATAATATAAAATGCAATATATATATACACACACACATACATACACACATAAATATATATATACACACATATATAATAAACATCACCCTAGCATAGTGTTTTATAATTTATACAGATAACTGTTATATAAAATGTAATAAAAATTTTATAAAAATATAATAACCATGTTAGAATAATATATTAACTTATTTATTACTTATATTAGTGCTTCATCATTCAAGATTCAAGATTTTATTTGTCATGTACCAGTTATGACACAACAAGCAGTGAAATGTAGGCCTGGAATGCTCTTTTTAGACTTTGCAAAAAAAAAAGAGAAATGTAAATACAAATAATGAAATATACACAATATATTAAACTACTACACAGCTAATTGTGCAGAGATGAAAACAATGTGCAGTGAAGATGAGTTGCATAGCTAGCTTATAACCAAAAAGTGCAGTGTGCAGGGAGGTATTGGATAACCCTACACTAGCAGAGTATCTAAAGTGCAGTGTGTTTAATGTCCATGTTTAGTAGTTTGATAGCATGAGGGTAGAAACGCCTCCTGATCCTCTCCATTTTTGCAGATTGTGGAAGCGTCTGCCTGACTGTAGCAGATTAAACAATGGGTTTCTTTAAAGGTTCTTTAAAGCCCTAGACTTACATCTCCTGGTGTGGATAACTTGCAGAGAGGGTAGAGATGTTCTGGAGATGTGCTTAGCTGAGAGCATTACGCTTTGCAGGGCTTTACAATCCTGGGCTGACCCTGTTTCCATACCACAATGAAATCTTACAAATAAATATACAGGTGTTTCTCAATAAATTACAATGTCATGGAAAAGTTAATTTATTTCAGTAATTAATCTCAAATTCTTAAATAAATTCAATGCACACTGACTGAAGTAGTTTAAGTATTTGGTTCTTTTAATTGTGATGATTTTGGCTCGCATTTAACAAAAACCCACCAATTCACTCTCTCAACAAATTAGAATATGGTGACATGCCAATCAGCTAATCAACTCAAAACATCTGCAAAGGTTTCCTGAGCCTTCAAAATTGTTTTTCAGTTTGGTTCAATACGCTTAAAAATCATGGGGAAGACTGCTGATCTGACAGTTGTCCAGAAGACAACCATTGACACCCTTCACAAGGAGGGTAAGCCACAAACATTAATTGCCAAAGAAGCTGGCTTTTCACAGAGTGCTGTATCCAAGCATGTTAACAGAAAGTTGAGTGGAAGAAAAAAGTGTGGAAGAAAAAGATGCACAACAAACTCATAGAACCGGAGCCTTATGAGGATTGTCAAGCAAAATCTATTCAAGAATTTGAGTGAACTACACAAGGAATGGACTGAGGCTGGGGTCAAGGCATCAAGAGCACCACACACAGATGTGTCCAAGGAATTTGGCTGTAGTTGTCATAATCCTCTTGTTAAGCCACTCCTGAGGCGTCTAACCTGTGCTAACGATAAGAAGAACTGGACTGTCTTCCAGTGGTCCAAAGTCCTCCTTTTAGATGAGAACAAGTTTTGTATTTCATTTGGAAACTAAGGTCCTAGAGTCTGGAGGAAGGGTGGAGAAGCTCATAGCCCAAGTTGCTTGAAGTCCAGTGTTAAGTTTCCACTGTCTGTGATGATTTGGGGTGCAATGTCATCTGCTGGTGTTGGTCCATTGTCACTGCACCCATTTACCAATAAATTTTGGAGCACTTCATGCTCCCCTCCTTCTTCTGACCAGCTTTTTGAAGATGCTGATTTCATTTTCCAGCAGGATTTGGCACCTACCCACACTGCCAAAAGCACCAAAAGTTGGTTAAATGACCATGGTGTTGGTGTGCTTGACTGGCCAGCAAACTCACCAGACCTGAACCCCAGAGAGAATCTATGGGCTATTGTCAAGAGGAAGATGAGAAACAAGACACCAAACAATGCAGACGAGCTGAAGGCCACTGTCTAAGAAACCTGGGCTTCCAGACGACCTCAGCAGTGCCACAAACTGATAACCTCCATGCCACGCTGAATTAAAGCAGTAATTAAAGCAAAATGAGCTCCTACTAAGTATTAAGTACATGTACCGTAAATGAATATATTTTCCAAAAGGCCAACAGTTCACTAAAATGTTTTTTTTTAATTGATCTTAAGAAGTATTCTAATTTGTTGAGTGAATTTGTGGGTTTTTATTAAATGTGAGCCAAAAAAAGACTTAAACTACTTCAGTCTGTGTGCATTGAATTTAATTAATACACAAGTTTCACAATTTGAGTTGAATTACTGAAATAAATCAACTTTTCCACGACATTCTAATTTATTGAGAAGCACCTGTATATAATAAGCTATATTACATATTGTAATATTATAATGTTGTGTGCTATCTTTCACGCCCACTGAAGGCTCGTCAGTAGATCACACTTCGCTGAAGTGAACTAACCCTGAAACAGAAGCCGTTCTGGAGCATGTTATCTTAAGAGAGCAACTAGGGTTACTTACATACCAGAAAGTAACTTCTGATTTTAGAAACCTCAGAAAAGCTGAGGTTATCTGCTTGCTTATCCTCAAACATACCCGGGTACATCACATAACCTGCTTTTTTGGAATAACCCCATAGGTGTGTTGTTTATTATTATTGTTATTATTATTATACATTTGTATGTATCAGCTGCCAAAATTTGTGCCAGGAGTCACGATCCTTTGTCACCATTTCTTCTGTAAACTACAATTCTTTTACAAAAAATATTTGATGACGGGTATTATATACCAGCAAGCAGATGCAAGCTGAATATGATTATAGGAGGAAACTTTATTTTCTCTTATTTCTTTATTTTAATTTGCTAAGAAATCAGATACACTGTTGGACAATAACCAATAAATGTTTTGTTAATGTACTTCAAACACTTTTTTTAAATCACATAATAAGGCAGAAATAGTTTCTGTAGCCTGTAGTTTATGTACTGTAATAAATGCTATGTCAAGTCGCACTGAATTGTTCATTTACTTTATTACCTGGTTGAGATGATTTAAAAAAACACAAATAAACCATATATTGTCGCAATCGTGTGTTTAATGTCTTCACCTTTCCAAATATTTCTGCCTTTTATTCAGATAACACAGTGAAAGCTGGATGCTTTTGTCCATATTAGGGATTTCCTGGTACGTCAAGTCAAGTCACCTTTATTTATACAGCGCTTTAAACAAAAAAGATTGTGTCAAAACAACTAATTAGTAAAACAGTGTGCCAATAATGCAAAAGGACAGTTAAAGGCAGTTCATCATTGAATTCAGTGATGTCATCTCTGTTCAGTTTAAATAGTATCTTTGCAATAATTTGCGATCAAGTCAACGATATCGCTGTAGATGAAGTGACCCCAACTAAGCAAGCCAGAGGCGACAGCGGCAAGAAACCAAACCTCCATCGGTGACAGAATGGAGAAAAAAACCTTGGGAGAAACCAGGCTCAGTTGGGGGGCCAGTTCTCCTCTGACCAGACGAAACCAGTAGTTCAATTCCAGGCTGCAGCAAAGTCAGATTGTGCAGAAGAATCATCTGTTTCCTGTGGTCTTGTCCTGGTGCTCCTCTGAGACAAGGTCTTTACAGGGGATCTGTATCTGGGGCTCTAGTTGTCCTGGTCTCCGCTGTCTTTCAGGGATGTAGAGGTCCTTTCTAGGTGCTGATCCAGCATCTGTTTAATCCAAGATGGCGCCGCACATGGCTGCTTCAGTGCTTGGCTCTCCAGTGTTTGTACTGTTTTTGTTCGTTTTTCCTGTTTTTTGTTTAACAAACACGATCAGTTTCACCAGGGATGAACTGCTGAACATTCGGCAGAACACACCACATGATATTTTTCCGGATTTCTATTATACAGACGTTTTACTGAACATTGTTATCGGAGGAGCAGCGGCGCTGATCAAGCGCTTCAGGACGCGCAGACGGGGAAAGCGAGCGGGAGTGCTCGTCAGACTCAGGAAGCGCGGATTTCGAACGCCGTTGCCTAGCATCCATCTCGCAAATCTCCGCTCTCTACCCAACAAAACGGACGAACTCCTTCTGCTCTCTCGGACAAATAAGGATTTCTCTCACTCTGCTGCTCTGTGTTTCACGGAAACCTGGCTGAATGACGCCATACCGGACAGCGCACTCCATCTGCCGGGCTTTCAGCTGTTTAGAGCGGATCGCGACGCAGAATCAACGGGGAAATCGCGCGGCGGCGGGACATGCTTTTACATCAATGAATGGTGGTGTACAGATGTAACTGTGTTAAAGAAGATGTGCTGTCCTGATCTAGAAACGCAGTTTATCAACTGCAAGCCGTTCTATTCGCCGCGGGAGTTTCACTCGTTCATTCTGGTTAGTGTTTACATCCCACCTCAAGCGCAAGTAAGTCTGGCTTTACAGAAACTCGCTGATCAGATCACAGACACAGAACAACAACACCCGGACTCTGTTTTAATCATTCTTGGGGACTTTAATAAAGCCAATCTCTCCCGTGAACTGCCAAAATACAGACAGCATGTTACCTGTCCCACCAGAGACAGTAATATACTGGATCACTGTTACACCACAATAAAGGATGCATATCACTCTGTTCCACGAGCAGCTTTGGGACGTTCTGATCACTGTCTGGTTCATCTTATACCGACCTACAAGCAGAAACTTAAATCTGCTAAACCTGTAGTAAAGACTGTGAAGAGATGGACCAGCGAAACAGAGCAGGATTTACAATCTTGTTTTGACATCACAGACTGGAGCATTTTTGAAGCTGCTACCACCGATCTGGACGAACTCACAGAGACTGTAACATCCTATATTAGTTTCTGTGAGGATATATGCATTCCTACCAGGACTTATTTAACATTCAACAATGATAAGCCATGGTTTACAGTAAAACTCAGACACCTTCGTCAGGCCAAAGAGGATGCCTACAGAAATGGGGACAGGGTCTTGTACAATCAGGCCAGGAACACACTGAACAAAGAGATTAGAGCGGCTAAAAAGACCTACGCTAAAAAGTTGGAAGACCAGTTTACTTCCAACGACTCTACTTCAGTTTGGAGAGGACTGAGAGCCATCACAAACTACAAGACACCATCCCCTTGCACTGAGGCTAATCAACGACTTGCTAACGACCTGAATGAGTTTTATTGTAGATTTGAAACCCCCAACACCCACTCTGACCATCTCCCTACACAACCATTAACACCTCCTGCAATCCCCCTCTCCATACCTCCTGCTCTTCAAATCTGTGAAGATGATGTGCGCCAGGTCTTCAAGAAAAACAAAAGAAGAAAAGCATCAGGCCCAGATGGCGTTACACCAGCCTGTCTGAAAATCTGTGCTGACCAGCTGGCCCCCATCTTTTCACAGATCTTCAACAGATCTCTGGAGTTGTGTGAAGTGCCTTCCTGCTTCAAACGCTCCACCATAATCCCCATTCCAAAGAAACCCAAGATAACAGGACTTAACGACTACAGACCTGTGGCTCTAACATCTGTCGTCATGAAGTCGTTTGAAAAACTGGTTCTGGCTTATCTGAAGGACATCACTGGACCCTTACTGGACCCCCTGCAGTTTGCGTACCGAGCAAACAGGTCCGTGGATGATGCAATCAACATGGCATTGCACTTCATCCTGCAACATCTGGACAAAACAGGGACTTATGTGAGGATCCTGTTTGTGGACTTTAGTTCGGCTTTCAACACCATCATCCCAACAACCCTCCAAACCAAACTGACCCAGCTCTCTGTTCCTAGCTCTATCTGTCAGTGGATCACCAGCTTTCTGACAGATAGGCAACAGTTAGTGAGACTGGGGAAATTCATGTCAAACAGCTGCTCCACCAACACTGGTGCCCCTCAGGGATGTGTTCTCTCCCCTCTGCTCTTCTCCCTGTACACCAACAACTGCACCTCTAAAGACCCCTCTGTCAAGCTCCTGAAGTTTGCAGACGATACTACAGTCATCGGCCTCATCCAGGACGGTGACGAGTCTGCTTACAGACAGGAAGTTGAGCAGCTGGCTGTCTGGTGCAGTCTTAACAACCTGGAGCTGAACACGCTCAAAACAGTGGAGATGACTGTGGACTTTAGGAGAAACCCCCCTGCACTTTCCCCACTCACCATCATGAACAGCACTGTGGCTGCAGTGGAGTCATTCAGATTCCTGGGAACCACCATCTCTCAGGACCTGAAGTGGGACAATCACATTGGCTCCATTGTGAAAAAAGCCCAACAAAGGTTGTACTTCCTTCGCCAGCTGAGGAAGTTTAACCTGCCACAGGAGCTGCTGAAACAGTTCTACTCAGCCGTCATTGAGTCAGTCCTGTGTACTTCAATTACTGTCTGGTTTGGTTCAGCTACAAAATCAGATATCAGAAGACTACAGAGAACTGTTCGGACTGCTGAAAGGATTATTGGTGCTCCCCTGCCCACCCTCCAAGAACTGTACACATCCAGAGTGAGGAAAAGGACTCAGAAAATCACTCTGGATCCCTCACATCCAAGTCACCCCATCTTTGAACTTTTGCCATCTGGCCGGCGCCTCAGAGCCGCAAATACAAGAACAGCAAGGCACAAGAATAGTTTCTTCCCCCAGGCAATCTACCTCATGAACAGTTAAATGTTTCCCACTTAAACGTATGCTTATGCAAAAATGTGCAATATCCTTATATTTATTTGTTACCCCTCCATCCTAGAACATTCCTGCATCTCACTCAATCCTATTCCATTATCATTTATAGCACAATTGTTTATACACTTATTTATTTGCCAATTTGTAATTCTCCTGTAAAAATTTTTTTTTTTTGTCTGTGTGTTGTTGTCTCAGTTTACTGGAAGCTTATGTCACTAAAACAAATTCCTTGTATGCGCAAGCATACTTGGCAATAAAGCTCTTTCTGATTCTGATTCTGATTCTGGTCTGGATACGTACTGGATCCGGGTGACTGCAGTGACCCTCTGATCTGGACACAGACTGGATCTGGTGGCCACAGTGACCTCGGAACAAGAGAGAAACAGACTAATATTAGCGTAGATGCCATTCTTCTAATGATGTAGCAAGTACATAGGGTGTTATGGGAAGTGTTTCCGGTTCCGGTTGACCTAATTAATGCAGCCTAAAAATCCTTTAACGGATTTGGATAATAAAAGCATATTAGTATGTTATGTGTATGCCAGGTTAAAGAGATGGGTCTTTAATCTAGATTTAAACTGCAAGAGTGTGTCTGCCTCCCGAACAATGTTAGGTAGGTTATTCCAGAGTTTGGGCGCCAAATAGGAAAAGGATCTGCCGCCTGCAGTTGATTTTGATATTCTAGGTATTATCAAATTGCTTGAGTTTTGAGAACATAGCGGACGTTGAGGATTATAATGTAACAAGAGCTTGTTCAAATACCGAGGTGCTAAACCATTCAGGGCTTTATAAGTAATAAGTAATATTTTAAAATCTATACAATGTTTGATAGGGAGCTAGATATTCGTGTCCATGACTTCTTATGTTGAGGGAACGACATGTGTTTCTCGTGGCCAAGAGTTTAATGTATAAAGAAACCTTCATGACCATAGCAACCCAGGTTTTTCAGATATTTATTAATTAATACTTTATTTTGAATTAAGAAATTATTATATTAATTATTAGCCTATACAAAATATTTAATTAATAAATTATTATATTTACCACAGGACATAGCTACCGGACTGTAGTACATGCCATTGTCAGCATTCAAATTAAGTTTATCATGAATAAATGTTACATAAAGTGCATAATGTAAAATGGGCCTACAAGAAAACATTTTTATCCATCCTAGAGTCTTGTGAGTCTTTTCTCTTTATTTTGATCTCTTTACTTAACGTTCTGAATACTTTAGTAAATAATAGTGTACTTTAAATGCTCAACGTGCAAATCAAGCTTTGTTTATGCTGACTGGATTCTTTGCTGGAATGCAGTTTAATTTTTTACATATTTCATTTTATTTCGGCTAGTTAATAGACTATAATTATAAATACTATGGTGTATTGTAGAGGAAAATCTTTCAAAAGTTTATTGGCATAATTGTCAGATAAATGATAAATCAGATGTTGTGTTTTCATTTACAAATTACATTTACAGGCTTTGATCCTGAGTTTGTGGAGCTCGTGTACATGAATGTGTGACATCACTGACGAACAGATAATAACGAACCTTGCAACACAAAGCAAGTTTGATTTACTTCTTGTGAGAGACCCAGCGAGATTCAAAACTAAAGGTTTTGCTAGAGGTTAAGAGATGGAAGAATATGACAAATTTAAACGTCATATGAAAAATGAAGGAGGACAAATAAAATAAATAATCTTGCTCTATCAGTGCAGTGACAGGTGAAACTTGTTAACTTAGTTTATACATTTGAAAATATATAGTGATGGAGACTCGAGACGACTGTTGGGGAAGTCGTGGCCTAATGGTTAGAGAGTCGGACTCCCAATCGAAAGGTTGTGAGTTCGAGTCCCGGGCCGGCAGGAATTGTGGGTGGGGGGAGTGCATGTACAGTTCTCTCTCCACCTTCAATACCACGACTTAGGTGCCCTTGAGCAAGGCATTGAACCCCCAACTGCTCCCCGGGTGCCGCAGCATAAATGGCTGCCCACTGCTCCGGGTGTGTGTTCACAGTGTGTGTGTGTGTGTTCACTGCTCTGTGTGTGTGCATTTCGGATGGGTTAAATGCAGAGCACAAATTCTGAGTATGGGTCACCATACTTGGCTGAATGTCACTTCACTTTTTTCACTTTCACTCAACATGTAAGGTCAGATTTTTTTTTTTAAATAGTGCAATATTTTGATACTACAGCTTATTTATATTACATGATTTATATTATATCTGTATTCATTAATATTTATTTTAAATAAATGATTTATAATAACCGTTAAACTAAAATTGCTTAAGATAAATAATAATGATAATAATAAGAATCACAATTATTATATAAATCATAAAATGACTCCGTAATTATCATTAAAGCCAGACATATTCCTTTTTTGTTTTTTTGTTTTGTTTTTTTGTTAACATTAGTGACTGTTAATTTGGAGCCAGATAAACTGGGGAGTGACTTTGTGTCAGACACGTGTCACTTTTCTCACATCTGATTGGTCCAACTTAAGGTTTGAGATCTCTAACCCAGAACATAACGTGCCCGGAGCAGGTTAGCCGTGGAGTGTAAGTTACTATGCCAATGAATGCTGCTAAAAGCCAAGCCACTTATGTGATACCTAAATCCCAGGATTGGTGCAAACTAACATGAAATTTACCTGGCTAGCCAGCTAATCCATGGTACAGGCCCGTTTATTTGTCACCACAAAAACTCAGTTATTAATTATTAACAAAGACTGAATATAATCCTTTGTTTGGGTTTATATAGTGTGTCGTTTTCTATAGAAACCGAAAATGCACAGTAAATATAAACATACACAATAATAACATGAAATTTTAAACAGATATACACATGATAAATATATAATATAAAACTGAGCAGATAAACAGAAGAAAAATTTGCTATGTCATATACATTAAGTTAAAGAGTAAACAGCTTAATTTATTCTATATGGTAGCCTATCAAGAATATCTCAACACCAGTTGAGGTAAAAATACCTTCATGTTACAGGTGCTTGGGCATTTGGTAGAACAAATAGTCTTCTGTCCTAGTCTTTTTTTTTAAATAATAATTTTAAACTGTCACAAAAACATAAAACAAAGCCATAAAATTAATTCTAGCTGTTATGAAGTGTACATTAGGCATCTCATTAACAATCCATATTACTTGCAGATACATTCTATATTTGTGGTTGAAAAAAAAGGTAATTTAACAAATCACATAATTTCACGGATAAATTGCTTTAATATAAATTTTCATGGTGCTAGGACTTTAGTAAAGTAGAATATTTTTGCTGTCAGGAAAGCCAAATCAAGTTTTCATACCTGAACTGAAAGTCTTAAATACTGCATAATGAGCGTCACCTGCTGGTGATAGCTGTAAATGTAAGCACAAGAAAAGCTCAGGTTGTTTTCCAAAGACATATATTGATTACAATGGTCCGTCTTAAACCCGCATTGATTGCTTACCTCCACTGTAAGGGATTTACCCACATAAATGTAAAATCTCTGATGCTAACTTAAGTTCGATCACTGTTAAAACTATAATGTTCACTAATAGGTTTATTTACTAAGAAAAGACATATGTGGAGAAAAACAAGGCAAATTTATTTCTAATATAATAATATAATAATTTTTCACAAAACTGTTATTTCTATAGGCTATACAAAAAAGGACCATATAAAAGGGATGAATAAGCTGATCTATAGCATGTTAAATGGTGGTTGCCTGTCTATGAATGGTACACCCCCCTAAGCTCACAGAAGTGGTTTGACCCAAGTCAGCAGCCAATGACATTGACCCGTTCAAACTGATTTTTAACGCGTACTTCACATGTACTTCACGTGTATTTAACACGTGAAATACACGTTAAATACACACTGATTTTTCACGTGTAAACAACACGTATTTAACGCGTTAAATACGTGTTGTTTACGCGTGAAATACAAGTATTTAACGTGTTGTTGATGCGTTAAAATTCACGTGAATTTGACCCTTTTGGCCTTCCATAGGTGGGGCGCTGTGCTCGTTCTCTCCATCACTCCTCAGTAGCCTGCTTCACTCACAAAACCCAATTACAGATCAAATAAGGCTTTGGCGGGACAAAAAATCGTTTTGTAGGAAACAAAAAATTTCCAATGTAGGAAAAACCCTGAAATATTGCTACAAGTGTGACTGCATCATATAATAATTATTAATTATTAATAATATTAATAATGTTCATCCTCTGGCTGACTACGTCTTGTATTAATTTTTCTGAAAAATCCTGTCATATGTGCACAAACTGACAGTCACCACTTATAAGCTACTACTAAATATTGTAGAAACATAATTTTCTGTAAAGTTGCTTTGTAACGATTTGTATTGTAAAAAGCGGTATACAAATAAACTTGAATTGAACTGAATTAAACAAGAGCAGTGAGTGATTTCTTTGTTGTTGCTGTTCGATTAATATAAAGACTGTCACTTTAAGAGAATGCACTGATCCAGTGTTCGTACTAGTATTGAACAAGAGTGAATGATTTGTCCAGGGTAATGTCTGGGAATCCAGAAGGCGCATCCATCAACAGAAACATATATTAACTGAACCCTCTTTGTTTTACGTGTTAAACCATGCTTTGTCAGATTTAAGTTGAACAGCGGTCCCAGCGTGTGCCGAACAGTGTGTGGTGAACTGAACGGTTCAGTTTTTTCAGTGAACCTTCCCATCCCTAGTATATATAAATGTAATTCTGACTGACCTGCTCCCTTACTGGCAAACATGGCTGGGATTTTGCAGCAATTTGCTGCGTCTGTAGCCAGGGCTTTTCTCCTTTTTATACGTTCCCTCTCTGCTCCTCCTTTGTGTTTACGCTCCATTTTCTGCGCGATTTTCTAAGATAAAGCCTGCCTTTGAATATAGCCAATTAGGCAGTGCTTCGCTGATGTTTGGTCATGTGGTGGTGTCATTTTCACTCAACGATCGCTTGATTCGTTGATTCATAAGACCGTCGATTAATTCGCAGTTGCATACCAGCCTATTGCACGTCAGTCTGATCGACTGCACAGCGGCAGCCGGCAGGCCACAATGACCGTCAGGCCACCGGGAAATGTCCCTGTGCTCCCGATGGCCAGTCCGCCCCTGGTCTGAAGTCAGTTGTAGTAGTTCTTGTGTTTCTCTTTTTTTCTGTGATTCTGTTTGTTAACAGCTGCTGTTCATCACTAATTCACAATTATCACTCAATTAATTACTTAATTACTTAATTGAGTTACTTGTCGGGTTTTACAGTGGCAGCTGTCAAGGATCTCTTGTCGCTGTGCGGTGGGAACAACAATCCTGTCCCTATCGGCTGACTCGATTTTCTTCTCATACATTCCCGCAGCGTCACAGTGCATTTCCCTAAAGAAGCCGAGCGACTTCAATGGGGCTTTCTTTGAACAGTTTTTTTCTGTGCTCCGAAGCTAGACGGTCATTGGATAAATGCTGCGATTATGTCCCGCCCACGGACGCTCATCGTCTCTGGAGGTGAATGAAGACTGGGCTTCCGCGTGATGATTGGAGGATCTGTCGATCTCCTTTTGACTGACAGCGATCTGCACCATAAGAAGTCGGTGAAGCTGTTTCACGCTCAGTCCCATGATCGCCGATTTCTCAAGTGTATTCGAAAGACAAACTGCGGCAATATTTCTTGATATTTGTAAAATGCAGAACCACCACAAAATTGAATTGGTAACTAAGATTGAAAATGTGCGCGCGCACGCACACACACACACACACACTATAGCCATCTAGTGGTTAAAGTGATTTATTACAATTTTTAAACTGAATTTCCCCAAAAATGGGCAAAAATCTTACATTAAACCTTATAAAATTATCCATGGTATCCCCATGTATGAAAGTTAGAAATCTGGGTCTTTTATGAAGTGAATTTTACCTGAAATGCTTTTTTCTTTTTTTGTAAAAAAAAAAAAAGCCTATTTAAATAAATATTTATTTATTTATAGAAATGTAAAAGATTTAAATCCTCCAAAAACTGTACAAAGTTTAGTAAAAACATAAATGAACAGAGTAAAATTATATTTGTAAAAAATTTAAATATTTTACTATTACAAAATGAAATGTTATTGTCTGGGGTCAAAAAGACCCCGAGTGTCACTACAAATGAAGACCATCAGAGGGTTATAATGTAGGCCGAAAATGAGCTTCCCCTCTTTGAAAGACCAGCAGCCGCCAATGATATATATATATATATATATATTTATATATTTATATTTATTAAATATATATTTATATTTATATATATATATTTATATATATATATATATATATATTTTTTTTTTACAACAGGACAGCAAACTAAGAGAATTGCATTTTAGACACCATATTGCCGGTTTTTGCTCTATTTCTACAACAAAAATTTATTCCAAACACAGCCACCAAAGCAAAATTTTGCATCTCTGAGCAACATGACATTGTTTCGTTTCTGAATGAATCAACCGTTTAAATGATTCGGTTCAATCGCAATGACTCACTTATTAACAGTGACTTGCTGACACATACTGGCCATTTTAATTTCACATTTAAAGTATCTTTTGATTTTTTTTTTTTTTATAATTAAGTTTTTATAATTTCAAATGAGCATTCAACATTTTATGTCTTGTATATCAAAACATTATTCATGCATTTGTAACTGCAGGTTAAATGCATTCTTGTCCTGCACTATACAGTGTAATACATCTAAATGCCACGTCCGATGAAGCTTTTGCATTTCCTCTGTATTGAAAAGATGAGTTTGTTGATACTGATTTGCCAGATAACAGCCCAAATGTTTTATTATTCTAAATAACTGATTCCTTTAATTAAAAACAACTAGTTTGAGATTAATAGACCTATCCCAGGGGTGTCAAACTCAGTTCCTGGAGGGCCGTAGCCCTGCAGAGTTTAGTTCTAACCCTGCTCCAGCACACATATCATGTAGTTTTCAAATAAACCTAAATGATTAGATTAGCTGGATCAGGTGTGTTTAATTAGGGTTAAATCTAAACTGTGCAGGACTGTGGCCCTCCAGGAACTGAGTTTGACACCCTTGGTCTGTCCCATTTTTGACTCCCTCCCACTGTTAAAATGTAACTAAGTAATTTTTACTCTGAGTAAATTTTAAATGAGCTACTTTTTACTTTTACTTGAGTTGATTTTTTAGACTGGTACTTTTACTTGTACTTAAGTAAAATTTCATTAATGTAATGGTACTTTTACTTGACTAGAATATTTTTGTACTCTTTCCACCTCTGGTAACGTCTCATGTTCATCTCTTCAGTGCAGGCAACACACTTCTGACTCCATGTCACGTAGACACTTACTCTTTGCATAGCTATAACAGGAAACACTAGCATCTAACAATGCCTTGAACAAAAAAAAAAAGTTAATCTTAAAAAACAAAGCTTATACACAAACCCAAATAGGAAATTAAACAGTTATCAAATAATCATGAGTCTTGTACTGTGTCCTAAACTCTCATACTTTAGAGCAGTCAATGCAGTTTATAAAACAAAAAGCTGTGTGTGTGTGTGTGTGTGTGTGTGTGTGTGTGTGTGTGTGTGTGTGTGTGTGTGTGTGAAATTCAGAAGTAACCCCCTTTGAAAATCGTTAACATTTTCATAAGTAACTGTAATTTAATTATGCGTTTTTGATTACAATTACATTTATGTTGTAATTAAATAACATAATTCTGTTACATGTAACTAGTCACTCCCCAAAACTGATGGTAAAAGGTCACATTCATCTTTCACACACTCACTAACTTTCCTCTGAACTGCAGAATCTACTGCAAAAAAAAGAGAGAGAGAACACGCCTTTTTGCACTTGTACTAACATTGTACTAATGTCATGCTTGCAGAAATGTGTTATGGAAACATTACTTACATGTTTTTTCTTTGGTTTATTGCTTCTGCTTTAATTTATCATTTGCAAAAGTGTCTGCTAAATGAATAAACACAAACAATATTGACAATTCTTCATTGTATTGTTCACAGAGCTGGAATGATTCTTGTGCGCTGACAGTTATCATAAACTCGCTGTACTGTATTCTGTTCCTGCTCATGATATACTCTAATTAATGATAAGAAAGAGCCGTTTGACTGACATGTAAAATAACTGCAGTAGGGTGTCAAAACATGAAAAAGCTGATATCATCGATGGGTTGGAACACAATTAAAGCACCATGTTTACTTGTTACTAAATGCAGCAAATAACAATGAGTAGCACTGAATAAGAAACACCATGAATCCCCCATGTCTAATATATATTCTGTACATAAATGTGTGTGTGTGTGTGTGTGTGTGTGTGTGTGTGTGTGTGTGTGTGTGTGTATACAAATAATTATACACACTCACAAGTATATTACAGCACTTGTTGGCAGATTTCAGGCTCTACCCGCACGTATTTCATGTTTCACGAGGACAACATCCACTAAAACTGAAGTAGTGAAAGGTTTTTAAATTCATTCTATATTGACTTAATTGTGATAGACGTACAGTAAACTAATAGAAATGAATTGGGTCTGCACATTTAGTGCATAGTAGAAATAATTTAAAAACAACAACAACAAAATAGTTAAAGAATCAGTTAAGACAGGTTAATTTAACTATTAAATCAGATTGAAATACTTGATAATAATAATAATAATAATAATAATAATAATAATAATAAACAAGGATTCAATCAAATTAACATTATAGTAAATGAGGAAAAATAATCATTTTTTTTCCAAAAAGCAATTTTGAGACCTATAATATTTGGATATGTATAGTAGGGGTATTATTGTAAAGAAGGGATGCACCCAAACTGGTTTATCAAGTCTAACGTTATTGGTGCCTGGGAGGCTGATATAATTTTGCTCCAACAATCCAGTTTTCCCACCTGACTTTCTAAAGACTTCAGCACACCTGACAGCCGGATCTGAATTCTTTCCAAAGCAGTGTTTTTCACAAGGCATGCTTTCTTTTTGCAGCGAGGTCTTGTAAGTAGTAGGACTAGTAAGACAATTCTCTAATAACTATTATGATGAGTTTTGTTCCACCCGCTTAAATGATAAAAGTACTTGCGCTGTAAAAACTATTAAGACTCTGTCTGTTCCTCGAATAGTGAGGTCAAAATATAATGTAGGATCTAGAAAAAAATCATAGGAGATTTTAATATTCACGTTGATAATGCAAATGATACATTAGGACTTGCGTTTACTGACCTAATAAACTCCTTTGGAGTCAAGCAAAATGTCACCAGGCCCACTCATCGTTTTAATCATACACTAGATCTAATTATATCGCATGGAATCGATCTTACTGCTATAGATATTGTACCCCAAAGTGATGATATTACAGACCATTTCCTTGTATCATGCATGCTGCGTATAACTGATATTAACTATATGTCTCAGCGTTACCGTCTGGGCAGAACTATTGTTCCAGCCACCAAAGAAAGATTCGCAAATAACCTACCTGATCTATCTCAACTGCTATTTGTACCCAAAAATACACATGAATTAGACGAAATTACTGACAACATGGGCACTATTTTCTCTAATACATTAGAAGCTGTTGCCCCCATCAAATTGAAAAAGGTTAGAGAAAAACGTACTGTGCCATGGTATAACAGTAATACTCACTCTCTCAAGAAAGTAACTCGTAGTCTTGAACGCAAATGGAGAAAAACTAACTTGGAAGTTTTTAGAATTGCATGGAAAAACAGTATGTCCAGCTATAGACAGGCTCTAAAAACTGCTAGGGCAGAGCATATCCACAAACTCATTGAAAATAACCAAAACAATCCAAGGTTTTTATTTAGCACAGTGGCTAAATTAACAAATTACCAGACGCCACCTGATTACCAAAGTTAAATAGTAATGACTTTATGAATTTCTTCACTGATAAAATAGATAACATTAGAAATACAATAGCGAATGTAGATTCTACAGCGTCTAACACTTCAGTTTCATCAATACAATTGACCTACTTCTTGCGTCAGATCAAGGCTGCATCTCATTTCTAGTCTTACTTGATCTTAGTGCTGCATTCGACACCATAGATCATGACATACTCATAGATCGATTACAAAACTATACAGGTATTCAAGGGCAGGCTCTAAGATGGTTTAGATCCTACCTGTCCGATCGCTACCATTTTGTTTACTTAAATGGGGTGTCATCTCATTTATCATCAGTAAAATATGGAGTGCCACAAGGATCCGTCCTAGGTCCCCTTCTATTTTCAATATACATGTTGCCCCTTGGTAATATTATTAGAAAATACGGAATTAGCTTCCCCTCTTATGCTGATGATACTCAGCTATATATCTCAACGAGACCAGATGAAACTTCCCAATTATCTAAGCTAACAGAGTGTGTTAAAAATGTAAAAGATTGGATGACAAATAATTTTCTCCAATTAAATACGGATAAGACAGAGATATTAATTATTGGACCAAAAAACACCACACAGAATCTTGTAGATTACAATCTGCAACTAGACGGATGTACTGTTACTTCCTCTACAGTCAGAAATCTGGGTGTTATATTGGACAGCAATTTGTCTTTTGAAAATCATATTTCCAATGTTACAAAAACTGCATTCTTCCATCTTAGAAACATTGCCAAGCTACGAAACATGTTATCTGTTTCTGATGCAGAAAAGCTAGTTCATGCATTTATGACCTTTAGACTGGACTATTGTAATGCACTTCTAGGTGGTTGTCCTGCTTCGTCAATAAACAAGCTACAGGTAGTCCAAAATGCAGCAGCTAGAGTCCTTACCAGGTCAAGAAAATATGATCATATTACCCCAATTTTACAGTCTCTGCACTGGCTACCTATTAAGTTCCGTATCAGTTACAAATTATCATTACTTACCTATAAGGCCCTAAATGGTTTAGCTCCTGCGTACCTAACTAGCCTTCTACCACGCTACAACCCATCACGCACCCTAAGGTCACAAAACTTTTGTGACCTTAGGGTAGTTCCTAGGATAGCAAAGTCCACTAAAGGAGGTAGAGCTTTTTCACATTTGGCTCCCAAACTCTGGAATAGCCTTCCTGATAATGTTCGGGGTTCAGACACACTCTCTCTGTTTAAATCTAGATTAAAAACGCATCTCTTTCGCCAAGCATTCGAATAATGTATCTCTTAAATTGTGAGTGTAGTTGCATCTGCATTTTTATTCTTTAGCTTGGGTTAAACTAATTTTACTTTGTTGGATCAGCAGCTATGCTAATGATGTCTCTATTTTGTTTCTATGTTTTGCCACGGGTAACTAGGATTTACACAAGCTCCAGTCTGGATCCAGAACACCTGAGAAGAGATGATGCTGACCCTCAGAGGACCCCAGATGATCCTAACCTTGAATCAACAAACAGAACTAACAATTATTGCTACATGTGTGACTGCATCATATAATTACTATTAATTAATAATATTGATAGTTCATCGTCTAGCTGACTACGTCTTGTATTATTATTTTTTATTTTTTCTAAAATCCTGTCAAACGTGCACAAACTACTAGCTACTACTAAATATTGTAGAAACATAATTTTCTGTAAAGTTGCTTTGTAACGATTTGTATTGTAAAAAGCGCTATACAAATAAACTTGAATTGAAAAAACTTGAATTGTCTGTTTGAATCAGCAAACATCATATATCCTCCGACACCCTTGTGTGAAACTGAGGTTTAAAACTAGTTTGACAGTTATGCAAAATGTTAATGGTAACTTTTTAGGACAGGCAGACTATATTGCATGAGACTGTTTTTTCTTCAGTTGTCACTTCTATAACTGCATCTGCCTTTCTTTCAAGATGTTGCTATTGAATAGCCTTCTATTTATCAGAGCTGGTGTCACATATCACACATCGGCTTTCACAACAAAATTATGATTAATACCAAAACAGTGTTAAGATTCTGTCAAAACTCATTAGCAATATCAAATAAGCTGAAACAATAATACTCAATATGTAATCAAATTATTAGCACTGTATGGATTTCTAAAAATAATAATAATAATAATAATAATACAAATAAAACGGTGTATAAAATAATATATCAAAATTTCCGTATTGATTTTACCTGTATATTTCACTGCATTGCACTGTGTTTAAGAATTAACAAAAATGTCTGTTAAATTAACTGGTAAAATTACCAGTACATTTTCAGAAGCACTTTCTGACTACAACACTTAAAGCTGACTCATGCTGACCGTGTTATATGTGTGATCTGTGTTTATCTGGCAGTTACATCCAGCTCTGAACACAGTGATGTTGGAGTTTTGAAAGATTACAAGACCAGTGCAAACTTCAAACAACTTAATTAGTTTTGGATTCACAAATTGCTAATTATCTTGACTGCTATTTTTAACTTAACCAAATTAATACGGCCCAATCGAACGTTGTTTTGTAAACTCATGGTGCTTTTACACTAATACTTTTGGTGTGTGTGTTTAACTCTCTTTCCTGATGAGTGTGACTGATGCGCTGCACAGAGAGCTGTATATCTAATTTTTTGTTATATCTTTCATTTCATTACCAATCAACAGGGTAAACAGCTGTTGGCCTGATGATGCAAACGAACCGTTTGGACCCAAATAAAATAATATAAACCCAGTCCGGCGAGGGCATTGGGAGGGGGAGCAATCGAACTCGCCTTCGGACCAGGCAAGCGAACCAAGTGTGAAAGCACTCCTAAAGGTGCAGTAAGAGATTTGAGAAACGCTGTTGAAGTTGGACCAGACAGAGCACCAAAACACACTTGTAGCCAATCAAACATGTCATCATTAGGATCAATCATCCAGAAAGATGGCTTTTCCTATCACTGCTATGCTGATGACATGCAACTCTACATCTCAATGTCATGCATGTAGAAGAGAAGTGGTCCCAGCTCTGAGCCTTGAGGAACCCCAGTAGCAAAAAGCTGTGACTTAGAAACCTCCACACCCTGAAGGACCTAAGTGCAGTTCCTGAGATGTCCATCTTCATGAGCGTGGACAGGAGGATCTGGTGGTAAACTGTGTCAAAAGCAGCAGACAGATCCAGCAAGATGAGTACTCAGGATTTGAAAGCTGCTCTTGCCAGTCTCAGGGGCCGTTTACATGACGTTTTCAGCCAAAAACTTGTTATGCGTTTTGCTTGTTCGTTTACACAACAACAGTGTTCTGTGGACTGAAAACGCATACTTCTGAAAAAACATGTTTCAAAGTGCAAGTTTTTAAAAACAACACCATTATTGATTCCGTGTAAACAGCAAAAATGGGAATCTTTGGGAACTCTGAGTTGACTTACCCTGAGATGGGAAACTCTGAGTTTTCGGTTACAGAACAGCTGATATCAGTTGATTTAATCAACTCTAAATTGACTGACTCGGAGTTAAGCGCATGTGTCATGTGGAGGGTAGGGATGAACTCAATCGCAGACAGGAAGCATAACACACAGGGTTTATTGATCACAAAAGGGGGAAAACAAAACCCACGAGGGGGAAAACAACGACTAGGGCTAGGATAGATAATTTAACAAGACTAGGTTGACACGATAAACAAAAGACTTTTAACACAGGAACTCTGACTACAGGTAAACACTCACTGGTAATACAACGACTCTTCAAAGTGAGACAATGTGAAACAAAGTAGCAACGTCAATGAACCGCACCAGACAGTGAACACAAGGGGAAATAAATAGGGAGACTAATAATGACATAACAGGTGGCACAGGTAAATCAATAATGACAAACCTAGGGTAACAAGGGGGCGGGGCAAGGAAACGAGACAACACAAGCACATGGCCCAAGGACAAGGCCATGTGCTTGTACACAAAACACGGGCCTGTCATGATCCTGCCTCAAGACTAGAGGAAAATCAGGACATGAAGGCAGAATCATGACAGCATGCACCACAACTATAAAAAGCCATTATCAATGGAGCGCCGATATTACGATTCACCATGGCAACAGCTCCCGCCAAAAAGCCGTCTGCATACTTAAAACTCGATACAAATGTAATTCTTATCAGTGTTATAATAACACGGGAAAACTGGCAGAACATTAGATTAATGAACTTATAGCTAATCATTTTATGGTATCTCATGGGCAAAAAATATACATAACATAATAATATTAATACAAATATTTTAAGTGCTGTATTTTTCTTATTTTACAAATGATCTGCCAATAGAGTAAGAAAAATATGGCAGTGGCTATTTACACTAAGTGGAATTAACATACTTACTTAGCGATAGTGTGACGGTCGGAGACCCAGTGAAACACAGGGAACGAGAGATCCAATTGCAGGTATGTTTTATTGGGGTAATCCAAATCGTAGTCCAAACAAGCCGGGGTCAAAACCAGAAAACAATCCAAAAAATCACAAACAGGGAAGGAACAGGAAGGGAACAGGAACTCGGAATGCAAGGAATCTCGGAAGACGAGAAGACTGGGTACGGCAGGAAACTAAAGGTAAGGTTAAAATAGGGAGGCTAATGACTAATAAGTGAAGGCACCTGTTGCAATTAACAGGAGTGCAATTACTGTGATGAAGGGACAAGGCTAGTGGGAATTGTAGTGCCTACGGTGAGGTGGCTAGGGGGAAGTGAGCCCACTAGTGGACACCCAGGGAAACAGAGACCAGACAGCATGACATTACCCCCTCCTCCACGGAGCAGCTACCAGATGCTCCACCCGAACCCAAGAAGAGACCAAAGACACAAAGAGACCAGGAGGGAGCTGGAGCGGCGGAGGACCAGGGGGAGGGACGGAGGGCCAGGTAAAATGGGGAAACAGAGACAAGAGGACCAGGTAAAATGGGGAAACAGAGACAAGAAGTGCAAACACAAAAACAAGGAGCCCAGGAGGGAGGTGGACCGGCAGAGGATCAGGGGGAGGGACAGAGGGCCAGGTCCTAAGAGGGAAACAGAGAGAAAGACAAAGACAAGGAACCCAGGAGGGAGGTGGACCGGCGGAGGATCAGGGGGAGGGACGGAGGGCCAGGTACATAGATGGAAACAGACAGAAGAGAAACAAAAACGAAAACAAAACAACAACAAACACAAGTCCAGGAAGGACATAACGTGAGGGCGGAGCAGAAGACCACCACATCCGTGTGGTCGAGACAGAAGCCGACCAGGGCGGAGCAGAAGACCACCACAACCGTGTGGTCGAGACAGAAGCCCACCAGGGCGGCGCCGAAGACCACCACATCCGTGCGGTCGAGACAGAAGCCCACCAGGGCGGCGCAGAAGACCACCGCATCTGTGCGGTCGGGACAGAAGCCCACCCAGGTGGCGCAGAAGACCACCACATCCGTGCGGTCGAGACAGAAGCCCACCAGGGCGGCGCAGAAGACCACCTCATCCGTGCGGTCAAGACAGAAGCCCCCCCAGGGCGGCGCAGAAGACCACCGCATCCGTGCGGTCTGGACAGAAGCCCACCAGGGCGGCGCAGAAGACCACCACAGTGGGATCGAATTAACAGGAGAGCAAGTCTGGTTAGGCAAGTCTGAAACAGAGAACATGAACAAGTTAAGGGTAGCCTCAGTGGCCACGACAGGATCAGTCGAGCGCTCAGAGAGTTCAGCTGAGACGTGACGAGGCTCTGGAAGTTCCGCAGAGGCGAGGAAAGACTCTGGTAGTTCAGCCGAGACGAGGAGAGGCTCTAGTAGTTCAGCAGAGACGTGCACAGACACTATTTAACTGAACAGAGATGACATAACTGAATCCAATGATGAACTGCCTTTAACTATCATTTTTGCATTATTGACACTGTTTTCCTAATGAATGTTGTTCAGTTGCTTTGACGCAATGTATTTTGTTTAAAGCGCTATATAAATAAAGGTGACATTGACATTGACATTGGAGAGGCTCTGGTAGTTCAGCAGAGGTGTGGAAAGGCTCTGTTAGTTCAGCAGAGACGTGGGGAGGCCCTGGTAGATCCACAGAGACGTGGAGAGACTCTGGTAATCCCATGGTGTTTAGACTGGATTCCAGAAGATCAATGCTGACTTGACTCTGCTCATGAAGATCATTGGTGGCCTGACTCTGCTCATTAAGATCATTGGTGACTTGCATTTGTTCATGAAGATCATTGATGACTTGCATTTGTTCATGAAGATCAATGGTGACTTGCCTTTGCCCATGAAGATAGTCGGTGACTTGACCTTGCCCATGAAGAACACTGGTGAATTGACCTTGCCCATGAAGATCAATGGTGACTTGACTTTGTTCATGAAGAATACTGGTGACTGGACTTTGCCCATGAAGATCATTGGTGACTTGCCTTTGTCCATGAAGAATAGTGGTGACTGGACTTTGCCCATGAAGATCATTGGGGACTTTCCTTTGTCCATGAATTTCACCGGTGACTTGGCTTGACTCCAGAGTGTCCACGGTGACTAGCCCTGACTTTGGAAGGTCAACGGTGATTAGTCCTGATTCTGGAGGGTCAACGGTGACTAGTCCTGACTCTGGAGGGTCAACAGTGACTAGCCCTGACTCTGGAGGGTCAACGGCGACTAGCCCTGACTCTGGAAGGTCAACGGTGACTAGCCCTGACTCTGGAAGGTCAACGGTGACTAGCCCTGACTCTGGAAGGTCAACGGTCACTAGCCCTGACTCTGGAGGGTCAACGTGACTAGCCCTGACTCTGGAGGGTCAACGGTGACTAGCCCTGACTCTGGAGGGTCAACGGTGACTAGCCCTGACTCTGGAAGGTCAACGGTGACTAGCCCTGACTCTGGAAGGTCAACGGTGACTAGCCCTGACTCTGGAGGGTCAACGGGAACCTGACTCGACTCTGGAGGGTCAACAGGAACCCGACTCAACTCTGGAAGGTCCATGAGCACCTGACTCGACTCTGGAGGGTCAACTGTGGCTGTCATTCTGTGGAGAGGCGCTGGACAAGCAGCCATCTTGTGCCATAACTCTGGACCAGTGGCCATTTTGGGCCGTGGCGCTGGACCGGTGGCCATTTTGGGCAGTGGCACTGGGCCGGCGGCCATCCTGGGCAGTGGCGCTGGGCTAGCGGCCATCTTGTACTGTGGCGCTGGGCTGACGGCCATCTTGCATTGTGGCGCTGGGCTGGCGACCACCTTGTGCTGTGGTGCTGGGCTGGCGTCCATCTTGCCTCGTGGCGCTGGGCTGGCGGCCATCATGGGCAGTGGCGCTGGACTTGCGGCCATCATGGGCAGTGGCGCTGGGCTGGCGGCCTTCTGGGCCGGCGACCATACTGTGCAGTGGTGCTGGGCTGGCGGTCCTCCTGTTTGCAAACCCCGGTTCAGAATCGGTAAGAAGAGCATTTTTCCAGCGTGCATCAATGAAGTGTTTAAAAAGGGGGAGAAGACTGAAAGAAACTCTGGGTTTACCGAAGAAAACCTGCTCCTGACCAGGTTAGGTTCATAGAGTAAGTTACCATGGTAACTGACTCTGAGTATAAGTTAGCTCTCTTTCAGAAACGGGCTTGACGTACCGTGCTTTCTCGGGTTTGACGAACCTCCCATTATGAAACCTAGAGTTTGCCTCATTTCAGGGTTAACATACTCAGAGTTTTTACTTAACCTCCTTTGTGAAACAGGCTCCTGGCCTGGGATACATAAAACAGCGTTTTGGCCATTTTCACAGATATGTGAAAACATAAATCATTTTGAAAATGTGGTGTATACGTGAAAATTGTAAAAGTGCGATGGAAATTTTTTTCCATTTTTGTCTACATTGCTGTTGTGTAAACATACCCTCACTATTTCCACTGCCTGCTTATTTATATGTAGTTAAAAATCATTTTTGTCTTCTGCACAAAGGATGGACTTACCTGGCTCTAAAATAAATCGACTGATGCTTGGGGAAGAGGATTTGATGTAAGTATGCTGTAGATTTCAGCTCATTATGCTTGGACTGAAAAAGGTTTGTAATATTTCCTCTCAGAGTTTCAACAGCACTTGTGATTGTGTGGCTCAAAGCATATTAAACAAGTACACAAACACAAAATACAATTTGGCCTCGACTGTAAGCTTCTAGCAAGAATTTAATTTGCAGGTCTCTGCAGTATCTTATCATACCTGCCTAAAAAGGGCAGATCCTGGCAGCACATTGCTATAGTACAGATGTTCTCAACTAGGGGTCCTCAAGATAACTTCAATTTCTTTTAAAATATGATGAAACAAGCATTAAATTGAGATAAAACAACTAAAAATCAAGATGTTTCTTGGCTTTAGATCAGGATTCTCAAGCTTTACAAATCATGTAAATTAATAATTTTTTTTGTAAATACAGGAATGAGCTGACTGAGCAGGTGACATCACAGAGTACTGTACTGTGACTACAGCTTCATGACTGCAGAAAGAGAGAGAGACAGTGAGAGAGAGAGAGTTACGCTGCACTGCGTGCTCTGGCGCATGTTAGAAAAAGAAAGGGAGCTTTAAAATACGTTTGATCTTTTCTTTTGCCATTCTATTCCTACACGCATGCACACACACACACACACACACACACACACAAAGGTGAGAGTAAATTCGAGAAGTGGGTGTGGAATGTGAGTTTAACTGGTAGAGCAGCTTGCTACACTTTCACATCACATCCACTCTTCACTGCAGCGTGACGTGCAGAGGTGAGTGACTTTACATGACTCTCAGATCTGGCTGCACATTTACAGAGGCTTTGAAGGACTGGAATGTTTATTTGATGCTGCATTTGAAGATGAATATCAACAATAATTGTAATGGCCATAACAACAGAACTGCTACTACTACAACCATGCAACTTACTATTACTGTTACTACAAGAGACCAGGTGCAGTCATAACAGAGTGGACAAGGAAACATCAATATTTCTTTACTGTGCATGGTTGAACTGTTAACATGTGTGTGCACATTCACATTGGTATCTTCTATATGAGGATGTTTTGAAATGGTAGAGCAAAAAAGATAACTGTACTCAGTCTGTCCTACTAACTACCAGTGCAACAAAAGTATCCAGCTGAAATTGTGTTTAATGTTTCTGCTGTTGCCTGGATATGGAATTATGAATTGTCAGTTGGCATTGTTACCTCAGGTCCATTGTTATGAATAATCAGTTTTGTTTATGCTTACTTTGTGTCATCTTGACTTCACACCACAGATGAAACTTAAATAAACATAAATAAAATATAAATAATTTGTGAGCTACCTATATGTTCACTTTATGCAGTGAGACAGTAAAATGTAGTTAAAATATATATCCTTGTTATGTGGTTAATAATTTACCATAATCACATTTTAAGTCCAAAATACGCAACCCAGTTGTTGTATTAGTTTGCGTTTTATGAGCAAGAGTTTAAATGTTTTCCTTGTTGACATAAGTTTGCAGAGATCGAGCAAGGGTGTTCCTGCTGGGTTTTGGCTGTAGATGGCTTATGCAGGGCTTCACTGCTACACGTGTTGAGCTTCACATCGATAATTGGCACATTTAAACAGTTCGTTTCATCCCAGCACTCTCTTCATGCACAGTTTGCCTGACAAAGGTTAGATGTTCCATGGTGTGATTACTGCTGGGTAAAGATAAACAACCAATAATTTAATATTACCACAACGCTCAGGAAGAGTCCGATTTGATTCTCACATTACAAGACATGTTTTCATGCTCTTAGAACGTCAGTGTGTATCATTAATGTTTGTGTGGTTTCACATGATTCAATTTTTATCAAAAGTGTCAGGCAATGGCCCCTTTAAAATAAATAATGGAATACATGAATCGTTGAATCCAACTGTGAGCCACTTGAATAGTTACTCATTCACATCATAAAGTCATGTGGCTTTGTTTTATAGGTTCTTTAAAGACATGTACCACTCCTAAGTACCATTATTACTCACCATTGTTTCATCTGTTGTGGTCGTGTCCATTGTCAGTATGTAAGGAAGCGCCTCACCCTGTTGTCTTCCCCCAGCAGCTCGTAGCACGGCTGTGTCGGTCCTCTGTATGGATATGAAGAACATGAGAGAGTATGTGTGCTGGCTGTACTATCAGTACCTGCTCATCACAGGCATCTATGTGCTGGAGCCGTGGGAAAAGTCCATCTTCAACACTGTCCTCTTTACTATGGTGGCCATGGTCATTTACACCTCCTATGTGTTTGTTCCTATTCACGTGCGGCTGGCACTGGAGTTCTTCTCTGAGCTGGTCCGAGGGCAGCCCGAGAGCACAGTGGCCCTCATGAACTCACCATGAACTACTGATCTACTGCTCTGTGACTATTGGCTTGAAAACTCTTGTTTATTTTCCCACTCAGGAACAAACAAGCCTGATGAAATGAGGTGTTGTCAAAGCCATGTTCAAGCCTGTCAAGTCTTCCACATTTACCTGGATTCCTGCCCCATCATGGGATTTGTATGCAAAGATTTGTATGTATTTCTGCATGATTGCCGGTACTAAGGTTTTGCATGATATCACCCATCACGTACGGACACTTCTTTCCGATTAACGTCTTCATCATCACTGGTTGATTAAAAAATAAATAAGAACTTTAACTCCATAGAGTCCCTGATCAGACTAAGGAGTTACTATTTACCCCAGTGCAAATTAAAAAAGTATTTTTTTTATTACTGCACGCTGAATTTTATATTCTGGAGTTTTTGTAATCACCTATGCAATGTGACTGCTCTACATGAAGGTGCACGTTTATTTTTTATACAGATTGCTGCACTTGATCGCAAATCAATAGGCCCTCATTGGAGCCCGTTTTAAACTCCTGTGTTGATTGGACCTTTGCTCTGGTGATGGTGGGACCATCTTCCATCATTTCTTTAGTCTCTGTTCCTGATATAAAATTGCATGAACACAAAAATGTTCGCATGGAATCTGTGCCCTGCATGTGGAAAGAGTCATTCACACATTTGAGGCACTTGAACATTTATTTTTTAAATACCTTAAATTTAATGATAAATATTGTCAGCCACGAAAAGAATGTAGTTTTCTCAGCTCAGTTGATCACATTTTACCATGTTTAAATAAATTCCACAGATTTCCTATTTTGGCCTTATGAAGTTATGACTGAAAGTCACCAAATTAATTTTTTCTCAATTTGTGTTTGTCTGGTTATTTGATGTGACATGCTTTAAAAGACGTTTTTTGTATTTTTAACTGTCTGTATGATGTGATGTCAAATCGTTGAATAATGACGCACTGGCAAGTTAGTGTGACACTTTTCATATGTGTATAATAGTTTATTTTTGAGAAATAAATAAATTTCACAAAATATCTGTCCCAGTTTCTGTACTTTGTATAACTTTTAGGATATAAAATTGATGTGGCCTCAAAGGATATTTTATAAATGTTGTAAACTGATTTCATCTACAAGAGGGCATTTGTTTATATATATTTTGAATCGTAATGCAGGGAAGTGGCCAAACTGGTTTATCAAGTCCAATGTTATTGGTGCCTGGGAGGCTGATCTAATATTGCTCCAACAATCCGGTTTTCCCACCTGACTTTCTAAAGACATCAGCACACCTGACAGTCGGATCTGAATTCTTTCCAAGTCATTATTTTTCACAAGACATGCTTTTCTTTTTGCAGCGAGGTCCTGTCTGTGTGAATTTGCAAACATCATGTATCTTATACATTGCAGCATGAAGCATTTTGTTGATTGTCATTGTTGAGATTCATATGCTGGTTCGTGATGATTGGGTGTGTCTAAAAGATACTGGACTTTAAATTTGTATTAGCATTGTATATATATATATATATAATATCATTCATTATAACTATTAGAGCAATAATTAGTTTTCATACTGTAGCTTCATGGGTTTTATTATGCAAACCTACACACAAAATTGAAAAACATTATTTTGATTGTAATCAGGCCAGCTCATGACGACTGTCTGATCTTTCTGCTTTACAACAGCTCATGCATTGTAACAGAGAGTGATCTAGCCCATGAGTTTTAACCAATTAAACATCAACACCTGATCCGCTGTAATTCTCAATAACAGCAGTTGTTCATCACTAATGCACAAATCATCATTTAATTAGTCTCTTAATTATCTTATTATCTTTATCTCTTTGAGGACCTGGGATATGACTTCAAGTCTTGAAAGTCACAAGTCACAAGACTTGCTTGTGACTTGAAAGTCCCACCTCTGAGCTGAAGTCAGTTGTAGTTCTTGTGTTTCTCTTTTTTTCAGTGACAATATACACTTTGAGCAGAGTTGCTATAACTCTGGAGATTTTGCTGGTTTTTGCTGTCTTTTAACCTTAATCTAATGTCTACAGCAACATAATGACAACCATGCATAATGCACAATTAGTGGCCATTTATTTCTGCAAATTTTTCCATATCTGATTATTGGTGAATAATGTAAATTGTGTTTATGGCTCTCCTTGCTCCATTTAATCTTTCTTAAGGTGCTCATTTATATGTAGTTACAAACATTGTCAAAAATCAACAGGGCCTTTGGACAAAAAATGCAGTATTTTTTTTTCAATATGCTGTATTAAATTAATTTACTTCTCGCTCCTTAACTGCTTAATTACTGACATATAAACTAAAATCTGGTCCTGTGGATCCACTTAGGACAGTGTCACGTCCTGTCTCCTGAGATGCCTTCCTCTGATATTTGAAGGCAGTATAGATGTGTCCTTCACTGCCTTTGATATCCCACAATCCTCAATTCTGTGATAGTTGAGCTAAAAAAAAAAAAAAAACAGCATTGTGTTTGCGGATGATGGGCAGTTTGTATGTAAATGTATGCTTTTGACCAACTTTTTCCACTTTTGATGTCATTTCTAGCAAGAAAAGCTCTTCACCAAAGCTCTTCCTGTTATGCTGCCGCAGAAGTCTGTCCAAAAACAGTTCCAGGAGGTACCTTCATGCACAAAGCTGCCTGAAAAGTCTTTACCCATATAATGCAGTGAGGCATCGAATCTTTCATATGCAGCCACACTGTTCAGTTCATGGAGTCTCATAATGAGCTGATGATCTGAATCAGGCACGTTAAATGAGACATACATGACTGGAGTTAAAAACCACTGTATTTACTTTATAGCCAGTAAACAACTGGCCCCCTGGTGTAGCCTGAGAACTGGACATCACTGCAATTATGGCAGTGCTCAGACCTGGTGCTCCCTATATATGGATGGTGCAGTTGGATGTATGGGCACCACCTACCCATCTCTTAAAAGTAGTTTTAAATTAAGAGGACCAGTGCCATTACAGTAAATTGCTAACTGAAGACTTGAGGCTGCAACACAAGACCAGTAACTGCAACACTGCATTATTTGTTTGCTGAAGTATTAACCTGTTAGCCAGCGCCCCCCATTATGGGACTCACAGCTGAAAATGCCCTACCTAACTTAAAATTGCAACAGTTCCTTACTTCAGTGTGTTACACAAATAATTTTGGTGTCTTTGCACTCACAGAAATATTTCACCCAAAATTTAAGATTTATGTAATTTTATTACATAACAAATTCCCATTTATATTTTTTTCATAATTTTAACACAAATCTACCAAATAAACTTTATACGATTTATTTTCATTAGGATAATAAACCTATTTATTTTAAATGCATAATCCTCAGGTTTATGTAATTAGTGAAGTGAGTGAGTGAAGTGACATTCAGCCAAGTATGGTGACCCATACTCAGAATTTGTGCTCTGCATTTAACCCATCCGAAATGCACACACACAGAGCAGTGAACACACACACACTGTGAGCACACACCCGGAGCAGTGGGCAGCCATTTATGCTGCAGCGCCCAGGGAGCAGTTGGGGGTTCGATGCCTTGCTCAAGGGCATCTAAGTCATGGTATTGAAGGTGGAGAGAGTTTATGTAATTAGTTTATGTAAAGTGTAATTATTCTTAATTAATAATAAAAAGTTTATTTATTTAAAATACATAAAGTTTATTGTATAAATTGCATAATAATTAAGAGAACTAAATCAGGATAATTAAAAAAGTTAAATAACATTTATTTGAATCATGTTTAATGTATGCTTATATACTAAACCAAATTAAACAATGCATCACATTTATCTTATAAAAAAAAATAGAATTAGACAAACACAAAAACAACTCTATTAGGTTATTTGTGAACTTACCCACTGTGCAAAGTTACGTCCAGTGGACGTCTTTTTATGTCTTTGCAGACGTTGAAAAGACGTCCACTGAGGAGCCAGAATGAAAGTTTTTATGACGTCTTTTGTGACGTCTTCTGTACGTCCAATTTAGACGTTCACAGAACCTCCTTATAAGGTTAAAAACTAGTTCAAAAGTGGCCAGCGGAAATATTTCAACATCATTTAAGGTTCATTTAGGCATAATTTATACTGTTTCTGGACCAAATCAACAGTCTCAGGATGCATTAGATTTAGACTCATGTTATTTCAATGTAATTTCCAGACACTGTGTTTGTCCTAAAATCAAGAAAAGAAAATAATCTTCATGAAATAATGAAATAACTGATGATTGAGCATGCGGTAAAATCAACTGCAAAACAAAGACATTAAATCTCTAAAGATCTCAGCAGAGGAGGATCAATTTACATCATTTACATCAACATCATTTGACGTCACCATTGTGGTGGACAGTGTTTGGTTTAGTTGGGATCTTGGTCCTCATACTTCTTGTGTTAGCTTGTCTCTGGCTGTTGTAACTGTGTGTTATAAAACACTCTTATCGTGGCAGAGAGCATTAAAATCAAGTGTTATCATCTTGCTTTTAATGGTGATTAAACTATAGCACAATAAGTTATTAATGTTTTGTTGCAACTATGTATTTATTTTCATGGACAGACACGTTGTAGAAAAAAGGAATGTACTTATTTTTAAGAAACACATCATGTCGTCACACACAGACATCAAAATTGTGGATATGCATCACATCAATGGTGACATTCAAAACAAAAAGGTCTGGAAAATAAGGATGAGTTTGTGCTATGAAGCGATTTTGTGTGTTTTGATTGTCACCATTGATGTGATGCATATGCTAAATCTAGATGTCTGTGTGTGAGTACATGATGCTTTTGCTCAAAATATTTCAAACGCATGCATTTTGTCCAACTTCAAAATAAGTATTTTGCTCTTGGTGCCTGTACTGCAGAGTTAAAAGGTTTAGGAGATATATGCAATCATAACAACACTTATTTCATGACCTCAGATAATTGTAATGTGATGACTTTATCATCACCAACAAAGAGCTGATAACACCTGAGCTTTCTTAAACTTGTCTTTCTTTACTACAACAACAGTGTTTCACAAACACACAGTTATAACAGCCAGAGACAAGCTAACACAAGAAGAATGAGGACCAAGATCCCAACTAAACCAAACACTTTCCACCACAATGGTGACTTCAAATGAATCAAATATCTACATTTAAACCTCTGTTAATTCTCAATAAGAGCTTCTCTAGATGTCTGACAGAAATAAAGTCAATCTAATGAGTGAAGCTGTTTGTGGAGATGTTTGATCCTCCTCTGCTGAGATCTTCAGAGATTTAATGTCTTTGATTTGCAGTTGATTTTACCACATGCTCAATCATCAGTTATTTCATTATTTCATGAAGATTATTTTATTTTCTTGATTTTAGGACAAACACAGTGTCTGGAAATTACATTGAAACATGGGCGAGGCTAGCCCCTTTTTAGGGGTGCTGAAGCACCCCTAAAAAGGAGCTCAGCACCCCTAAAACTTGGAGTAATGTTAATGTAGAGTATGTTGTTATTCTAAAATTTTTGTTCGTCCTTTACACGGTTAAATAATGTCCAAAACATACTCCGTAGTTTGTGGTTTAAAATGTATGTGTTAAGGAGGAAAATGAAAACATCCCCGCATAGCAAATGGGGTCATCCTCTTTTCTTCTGTACCTGCGCGAAACACACGCAGAGTGAGAACCCGTGATGTAGTGTTATGATCCGTTGTGATGCACCTAAGTTCCGAAACCATATCGGTGAATACTGGAGTCAGTATCCTGAATCACCATGGTGGTACATCTATAATAAGTGTTTATTTTCGGACTATTTTAGTCCGGCGGGTCGCCGCCGCTGTGGAGTAGCACAGGACCTGGGTGACTCGTCCATAGTCATAAACGGAGAGAAGTAACGGCGGTTACGATGTTCTTCCGCAAGACGCATGCAGTTCTGTTTATTAACTGCTAGAGCGTGAAACAAAAACAGAAGCGCGACAAATAAACTGCGTACCTGTGTAGTGCTTACCAGTGTCTCTGTTGTTAAAGTTTATCGTTAATTTAATACTCGGGAGTCATGTAAACATGACGTCACGTGCGTCTTTTCTCGTCAGTCGTCATGGAAACATGAAGCCCTGGCGTTTTGAGTGAAAACAAACGACGTATCACTGAAAACAATCCGTGTATCATTCGTTCTTTCGTTTTTCTAATTGAAACCAAAAATGGAAAAATAAAAAAACGACTTGTTTTTTAAAAATCTGTTTCCAAAACGAAAATGAAAAAACGGATAAAGATTCGTTTTCCGATTTTCAAATTTGTGCTAATATCAAAAATAAAAAAAACGGATAACAAGCGTGTGTGTTTCACTTTGGCGTTTTCGTCTGATGCTAGTTAGTGACGGTCGTTCTTGAACGATTCGGTTTTAAACGAATCTTTAATGTGACTCGGGAAGAACGAGTCGTCTCTGGGAGTGATTCGTTCAGTCGCATATGGTTCTAGTTCACCTTTTTCAGTCAATGCAGTGGGAGCCGGAAAGAGAATTGATTAGTTCTTTTTTTATTTGATTAATGCCAATGTACCAAAGATAATAGTACAGATAGGTAATGTCAATATTGCATACAAAGAAGTGGCATTATATGCAAAGCACCATTTACAGACGTATGTAAACATAAAAATAAATAATATTAATCGAAAACTTTAACAAAATAAATTAAAAAGATTAAATAGCATTGAAAAGATTAAACATTTTTGACAGCCTTAAGATATTTGGAAGATTAAATAGTTTGGATATACTGTTGAACCTCTTTAAAAAATAAATATATATATATATATAATGGATTTTGATGAGTGAATTTACTGCGGTGAATATGACATTTTGCAAGAAGTCATAATTTGTTAATAATGAAATATACATTAATTTTGTCTTTTTGAATATTAAAGAAGCCAAACAGTACATCCTTAAAAAGCAGAGAGAAACCCTGTAGCACACTGCGATAGATAACATTAGAGAATTCATTCCAAAATAGCTGTGTGTGAGGACAATCCCAAACGATATGTATATCAGTTTCATTAGGGTCTCCACAAAAACAACAGCTTGTATCTATGTCTGATTTAAACCTTTTCAAAAACACTTTAGCTGGGTAAAATCTGTGTAACAATTTTAATGAGATTTCTCTAACCTTGTTAGTTATTATATATTCCAAAGACAGAGTCCATACTTTTTTCTCATCAATATGATCAACCACATTCCTCCAATAAGACACCACATATGGAGTCGTTACACGCTCCTTTTGAAAAAGCGATCTAATCTTATAGTTACGTGATGAAGGATACTGGACAAAGTCGTGGCCTAGTTGTTAGAGAGTTTGACTCCTAACCCTAGGGTTGTGGGTTTGAGTCTGGGTCTGGCTATACCACAACTGAGGAGCCCTTGAGCAAGGCACTGAACCCCAACTGCTCGCCGGGTGGCGCAGCATAAATGATGAACACTGCTCTGGGTGTGTGTTCACTGCTGTGTGTGTGCACTTTGGATGGGTTAAATGCAGAGCACAAATTCTGAGTATTGGTCACCATATTGGCTGAATGTCACATCACTTTTTCACTTTCATGTAACAAAAAGCATAGTTTTCCTACTGGGATTTCAAATGGGTGTAAAGATAAAGATAAAGTGCTGGATGATCTAATGAGTCCCTTGAAAGCGTAACAACTCCTTTAGGAATAGTGTCCATGATGATGGAGAATTCTTTGGGAGTTACTGGAAAATTACATTTACATAAGAATTTTTTGTGACTTAAAATAAGACCTTCCAAGTTAAAGAACTAGGAAACAACCAAAACAAATTTCCAAATGAAGTACGGCTGAGAGGTGCTTAAAAATGAATGACCATGCAAGTAATGCCTGATTATGAAATTTGGTTAAATTGTAAGGGATTCTAGCAATATTATATAAATACAGATCAATAGGAAAGGGAGACCACCTAATTTGGAAAAGTAGTCATTGGGGATAAAAATCCATATTGAGTTTGGATTACACAAACACTGTCTAATCCAATTAATTTTGAAAGTGTTGTTCAAAGAAGAGAAATCAAGGAAATTAAACCCACCATAATCATATGTGTTTATTAATAAGTACTCTTTATTACCTTTGTTACAACATTCAGTGTATAGAAAACAACCATTATGACAGAAATTTGTACATTTATAAACTGTAAGAAGTAAAAAGCTCAGAAATGCAGTAACTGTAAGAGTAAATAATAATTATAATAATGATGATGATAATAATAATGATTAGGCACCTGTTTGTAAGGAAGCATGTAAATTCATCTATCCAATGCTGTCACGTCACGTGACAAAAGAACGAATGATAGGATAAAGCCTTTTATACAGTCTTTATTATTATTATTATTATTATAATTATTAAACAATACAAACATTAAAACATTAAGGCAATACTCTTAAAATCATAAAGACAAATAATAATAATAATATACACAGAGATTTGTTGCCAGGGTAACTCCAGTCTATGGTCAAAGCTTATGGGTCTGTCACGTGAGGAGCGACTCGAAAACCCGAAAGACTCAAGAGATGAACTAATCAATTCTCTAACACCCGGCACCCACTGCATTGACTGAAACAGGTGAACTTTGCGCATGCGCGACTGAACGAATCACTCCCAGAGACGACTCGTTCTTCCCGAGTCACATTAAAGATTCGTTTAAAATGATCGAATCGTTCAAGAATGACCGTCACTAACTAGCATCAGACGAAAACACCAACGTGAAACACACACGCTTGATATCCGTTTTTTTAATTCTTGATATTAGCATAAATGTGAAAATCGGAAAACGAAGCTTTATCTGTTTTTTCATTTTGGTTTTGGAAACAGATAAAAAAAAAAGTCGTTTTTTTATTTTTCCATTTTTGGTTTCAATTAGAAAAACGAAAGAACGAATGATACACGGATTGAAAACACTCACTGTGGCTTTTTAAAAGAATTGTTATTAATTTCTAGATTTATATCTGTTATTTTTCAGTTGTGGCTGACTATCAAACTAGACAATAAAAGAAAGTTTCATGTTTTTCTTTTGCTGTATTTATTCATTCATCACACACAGGATTTAACCTGAACCAGGCTTAACTCCTGAACTCCTAGCATTACTCTCTCTCTCTCTCTCTCTCTCTGTGTGTGTGTGTGTGTGTGTGTGTGGCAGTGAGCAATGGACATATGACAATTCTTTAAAAGAAAAAAGACAGATTCAGGTGAGAGACTAGGGACAGTCCATAATGACATTTTTTTTTCTCTGCTGAAAAGAGTTAAGTTAAAGTAACAGATAATGCAAACCCGCTGCTGTTGTATCAAATTACTTATCTAGGCAATGGTCCCCTGCTTTTATTTTTTATTTATTTATTTCAAACTCACAAGCTTCTCTTGTGAAAGGAATTTGTCATTTAAAAAAGTTTCTAAGCCCAATAATAATAATAATAAAGACATCTAAAATGACTCTTGATATGAAGCTTGTTTTATTATTATTTATTGATGACATATTGGTTTATGAAAGTTCAGACAGGCGTGCATCCAGATATGTTAGAGATGGCCATTTGTAAATAATTTACAGAAGATGAATTACATTTTGTTGTCCAAGTACCTGTTACTTTGTTCAATGACAATAAAGTTGAATCTAATGTAACCAATCTGATGACTGTTGATACAAAAGGAGGCACATGGAGTTAACGGTCAGGAAAACCAGCTGAGTGAAGAAGGTTTTGTGTTTGTTACAGGGGGCTGCCTGTGTGAACTCTCATAATTAAGCTGTTGTTTTGAAAAGGTCTAAAAAAAAGAAAAAAAAATCTGGATTTTAGAGTTAGTTGAATCAATGTTAAAATTATAAAGTTATTTTTCAATAGACATATTTTTTGTTTTCGTGTGAAAAGAGGGTGGGATGGAGGCATTGGGGCTCCTTGGGTGCTCAGCACCCCTAAAGCTCTGACCCTAGAATCGCCCCTGCATTGAAATAACATGAGTCTAAATCTAATGCATCCTGAGACTGTTGATTTGGTCCAGAAACAGTATAAATTATGTCTAAATGAACCTTAAATGATGTTGAAATATTTCCGCTGACCACTTTTGAACTAGTTTTTAACCTTGTAAGGAGGTTCTGTGAACGTCTAAATTGGACGTACAGAAGACGTCACAAAAGACGTCATAAAAACTTTCATTCTGGCTCCTCAGTGGACGTCTTTTCAACGTCTGCAAAGACATAAAAAGACGTCCACTGGACGTAACTTTGCACAGTGGGTAAGTTCACAAATAACCTAATAGAGTTGTTTTTGTGTTTGTCTAATTCTATTTTTTTTTATAAGATAAATGTGATGCATTGTTTAATTTGGTTTAGTATATAAGCATACATTAAACATGATTCAAATAAATGTTATTTAACTTTTTTAATTATCCTGATTTAGTTCTCTTAATTATTATGCAATTTATACAATAAACTTTATGTATTTTAAATAAATAAACTTTTTATTATTAATATTAATTAAGAATAATTACACTTTACATAAACTAATTACATAAACCTGAGGATTATGCATTTAAAATAAATAGGTTTTATTATCCTAATGAAAATAAATCGTATAAAGTTTATTTGGTAGATTTGTGTTAAAATTATGAAAAAAATATAAATGGGAATTTGTCATGTAATAAAATTATATAAATCTTAAATTTTGGGTGAAATATTTCTGTGAGTGTGGAGAGAAGAATCTTTGGGCTATACTTTTTATCAACCAGAGTTAATAATGCTCAAAATATATATATATATATTTTTTTTTTTTTTTTTTTTTTTTAAATATGTATGCCAATTACAGAACATCCTGAGATTGCTAGAAATGCAGCATTTACAATGAATTCTGGTCATATAGTCAATTATCACGTGCTTATGTGCTGATGGACAGTTATAGAGATGGCAATAATAAAAATGCACCATAAAGTCAATAAATCACACTTTATTCTTATAAATGGCATTCACATTGATAGCCATAATAACACAGTAATAACGAGCTGATTTGCACTTAAACAGATGGTAATCATGCAGATACAGGCACATACATGAAAAATGTTGAAAAAAAAAAATAAAGAAGGCGATCGCTAAGTTCCGCCTCCGTCAGCTGACAGGTGCGTCAGATCGCACATCACGAGCCGTCATGAGAGAGAGCCAGAATTCTAATAAACAATCTTTCACCTATCTTTCACTTTTATTTTGGTGGATCGTCTCATTTCTGTTTGTGACACTGTACACTTAAAACCCATGCCGTTTTTACTACCAAGATGCAGTTTCTGAGCATGAAATATTCCATGACGGACACAAACAATTCTGTCCCTGCAGAACTGAAACTTAAAGGAATTATCATCCATATTACAACACAATTGCTTCATTTGACTAAAAGTGCTCCATGATATTTTGTGGACCCTTACCTTTCTAACTAAACCAGGATTTACAGCTGTGGATGCGTTTATGACTCATTATTACGATGAATCTGTTATGTACTGCGTTTTTATTCTTAATGTTTTGATGTGCATGCTTACACAAATTTAGCAAATACATTCTTTATAAGCTTTTCATTGAAACACAGCAATCCGTCATCGATGCTTGAGGCTCAGATCTTTATAACAATAAATAGTTTGTAAAGATTAAAATTCCCGTCAAACTCCAAAATCAGACAGATGTTGAATTTTGGTTGGAATAAGCACCACACTGCAACAAAGGGTGAAATGGATTGCAGCACATTAAACATCTCAAGATCTCAGCAGAGGAGGATTAAACAAACTCCACAAACAGCATTACCAGCTTCACTTATTACTAACCAGACTGACTTTATTTCTGTCAGACGTCTACAAAAGCTCTTATTGAAAATTAACAGGGGTTTACCTGTAATGTGTTTAATTTCCATAACAGCATAACAGTTAAACACCATAACAGTGATTAGTGTTTCCATTAGTTGGGCTCTTAGCACTTATTATATATTTTGTCTTTTGTGGCTGCTGTGACAGTTTGTTTGTGGAGCACATTTGCAGCTTCAAAGAAAGCTAAAGTTACATGAGATCAGGTGATGGCTGTTTTCTGTTACTGGTTTTATAATCATCATGAAATAATCTGATTTGCTGATGTTTTTTAATCTAAAAATTATGTTGTTCCATTAGTATGTTCATATTACAAACCCTGTGTTTCTGCCACATGAGATCCAGCAGTATTATAACAATCAGTTAAAATCTTTTAACAAACATGAGCTCAAAAACCTTAACCTACACTGACACACACAGATATCAACAATGGTGACATGCTTCATGCAGCAATGCATGCTGGGAGCCATGAGTTTTATACTATGGTGGCTCCCAGCATGCATTGCTGCATGAAGCATGTCACCATTGTTGAGATTCATATACTGATTATTGATGTCTATGTGTCTCTGAAACGTTTTCTCCCAAAATAAATAATAAAAATAAAAACTCAGAATGTCTGATCTGAGGGAAGAAAGTATTGTTTCTTGAATATTGTTAATTAATAACAAATAACCACTTTGGGTCAATGACAAGAAAAATATTTTTTCTTAACCATTCTTATTCATGATGATAAAAACTATACCACCTTATCTTTGTTTATGGCCTCTTTTATATCAAATTATGTGTTTTGGTAAACACTATTACAGTTACCACGAATTTACTAAGCCAAGAGTCAAACTACCCAACTAAAGCAAACACTGATCACAATAATGGTGATCAAACATTTTCAAATAAAACATTAACATCTAAACCCTGTTAATTCTAAAAAAGAACTTCTGTAGACGTCTGACAGAAATAAAGTCAAACTGGTTAGTGATTGAAGCTGGTAATACGTGTACTGTCATGCAATTCACCGTTTTTACATTTTTGGGGGGGGGGGGGGGGTGTTTATTCCAGACAATTCATGTTTCAGAAATGTGTACAATAATGTACAGTATGTGGAATATATATTTTTTAAAACCTTAAACTGTGTAAACATTGCATTTCACCAAATACACAAAGTAATGTTATTTATAGCAGTGTCATATCACCCCTTTAAGCTGGGCATATACTGTGTGATTTCAGCAATGTTTTTTTTAAATACCAGTTCTCCATTTTACAAATGAAGCACATACGATATGAGGCCAAAGCTCATGATTTATCTGCTTACACTATATCAGGGGTGGTGAACGTCGGTCCTGGAGAGCCACAGCCTTGCAGCGTTTTACTTCAACCTTAATCATACAATCTAATCAAGGTCTGAATGGTTACTAGAAACTTACAGGCAGGTGAGTTTTAATTAGGGTTGGAGCTGAACTCTGAGTTTAGGACAACTGGTTTATAGCTCTGCTTCAACCATGTGATAATCTCATTTGGGGCGACCAATTTTATGACATGTCAGAAATTCATCCAACTGTCAGACTGCAAGTTGGAAGAGGTTAATCACCTCTTGTTACACCCTATACACTGCACACACTGAGTCTTACAACTCAGAAATTGGCTCACAAACAGTAGAAAATCACACAGTGTATGCGCGGCTTTAAAAGTTCTCAAAGCATAAACAGACTGTGACAGTGGGAGCCACGGAGAGTTCCAACCATATGCATTGAAATTATGAGTGCGAAGTAAGAATTTTTAACACGAATACATTAATCTTTACACACACTTTTTAAGAAAATAGGTGGTTATGAATAATTATTTTAGCATGGTAATGGTAAATGTTCAGCTGGCCTGGAACTAAATCTATCCACAAAATGCATGCTATGGCACTTTCATCTGAAATACTATAAGCAGCAGCAATGAAAGAATGAACGAATTTAAACCCTACTGGGTTAAACACACCCACACATATATGCTGTAATATCCTGTTCTTTCCTGTTGTAAATGAAATTACAATGAACTGAATTCAGACATTCCCTCTTGTCTATTCATCTGACCGACTACAGGGAATAAACACAGCATTACCGCCCACTCTGTTCCTCTTTCAGTGTTTACTCAAGGAAAACTTCTGATGGAATGTGTTTGAGTAAAACACTGAATGGTATGGAGCGGAGCAGAATAACAAAAAGGTGCTTTAAGGCCATCAGGTAGATTTATCTGTATACAACTGAACTTCATTATCCATTCAACAAATAAAACTGACATTCAAATGAACAATGACTGAACAATTTAAACAAACCTTCATACTGAAGCAGACTGGTGAACAGGTGTAACAGACATAAATTACATGTTCTCAATGTAATAAATAACCCTGTAAAAGCCATCAAAGAAAGGTGTTTTGCCAAAGATAAATCTCTGCAATTCATAAGGTCCTATAGCGAAGGAATTTGAATATGTAGGGAGTGCTGTTACCCACAGGGAACTAAAACCTGGTTAATAAAAATCCATATATGAGATGAGAACATGCTTCAATGCAGTCACAGACGTCTGCCTGCCGGCTATCTGCATGTCAACATTATCAGAGGTGAACAGAGAGCAAATAAATTACTGTCACATAGATCCCATTCAGGTCTGTTACCTGAATTACCAAAAACAAAGCTCTGTTTTTGTCTAATTGCTAATGAATTATATTTATTTACTTATCTTTAAATTTATTTTTAAGTAAAAAGATAAAATCAGACCCTTGGGTAAGGTGGCCCCCAGAACTGGCACAGAAGGGGTAAGTAGGGTAAGGTGGTTTATTCTTGTTTAATCTTTGTATTTATAATGTTTCTGTGTAATATCAGATCTAATGACACTACTGTAAGCTCACCTGTACACAGATTGTGTGCATGGTGTGGTGTTGGCGCAGTGGATAAGACACATGCCTTTGGTGTGAGAGACCTGGGTTTGAATCCACTTGTGAGACACCAATGTGTTCCAGAGCAAGACACTTAACCCCTAGTTGCTCGAGAGGTGTGCGACCTCTGACATATATAACAATTGTAAGTTGCTTTGGATAAAAGTGTCAGCTAAATAAATAAGTGCACATTTGGATGGGTGAAATGCAGAGCAAATACACAACATTAGCTACATGCCAAGTCACTTTCATTAATGAATAACATTACCAGTTGCTGTTATAAAGTTCATGCTAGTTTGATTTTATGCCAAGATAAAGTGTGGAATTCCAGTGATGTTTGCTAATGGTGTTAAGGCACTAAAGAAGGTCAAGCTGCGAGTGAAACGTTTGCTGTTCTTTTAGTAATTTTGAGTAAATCTGTCTTTTTTTTTCTTCACATTTTGCATCTTTTATAATTTGGAATGTGGGCCTTTTTAAGGGTGACCATATGCGCCGTTCATATGGGACACGTCCCAGCCATGAGTTTAATATTGCCTAAAACATCCAGAGCAGTTTGACCAATAACATGCAGGTATTGTACCTAATCGACCAATCGTGGGGCTGCGTGTGAGAATGTGAGATCTAGAGGGAATGATATATATATTGTGATATATATATTGATATACATATTCACAATATATATATTCTGACACGTGTCCTGAGCTCTCATCAGCATCGCCCTGGAAACCGAGCAGTCACACCTGCACCTGCTCGTCACGGGCTGAGCGGCCACACCTGCGCCCCATCAAGCTCTGGCTACATAAACCCAGCAAACTCACGCAGAGGTGAGAGATGTCTCCCCAAGACTCGGCTAACGCAATCCTCTATTGTTTCTACAGAGAGCAGTGTGTGACCACCGGCCCCACCGCACATGGGAGAGCACGGACGCACAGCGCACCAATTGAAGAGGAAGCTGAGCACCTACATGCACATACAAGGAAAAAGCCGAGCTCCTGGAGGCGTGCCATGAGCGGAGCTGTAATACTGATGTTTTGTGTTGTTCCCATTAACATATATTCACTTATGTGCTGATTTCCAACAAAAGGCAGAACTCTGATGCAATTGTACTTACATGAATGGGGTCTTTTATCACAGGGACGGCTCCATGTTTTAATAGCAAACGATGTGCAAATCTAGCATTGACTTGGGCCTTGTTTTTAAAACATTTATCACTCAAATGACCAGAACACACAAACGCATTTGATACACTCCGTTGCTGCCCCGGAAAAACAAACTGCATCCACTGTTCATATAACGCTGGGTTCTTGGGGAAGCTGAACACAGTAAACTTTCCCTCACATCCAAAAATGCACTTAGCATTCTCGAACAAATTCTATGCAGTGCTGCCGACGATTTTGAAGCGCGTTGATGATGTGCGCGGTTTTGCTCTCCTCTGGTCAATGTGTGTGCATGCTTTTCCGAGAGAAATGCTCATATAAGGACTTCCGTTCTCATCTACGTCATTAGATCCACGATCGAAAAAAAAACAGCCAAAACTTGTACCAACCCGGAAGTAAGATTTTCAGCACAGAAATTCTCAGTCAATCTTCTAAATAATTTTTTAAAACTTTGGCCATGTTTAGCATGAGAATCCATCTCTTTAACACTGTGAACAACTCTGAATACACAAAACACCATTGTACCCCCTTTAAGTGACATAAGCTTCCAGTACACAGAGACAACACACAGAAAAAAAGGCAAATAAATAAGTGTATAAACAATTGTGCTATAAATGATAATGGAATAGGATTGAGTAAGATAAAGGGATGTACTAGGATGGAGGGGTAACAAATAAATATAAGGATATTGCTTATTTTTATGGCATAAGTGGGGAACATTTAACTGTTCATGAGGTAGATTGCCTGGGGGAAGAAACTGTTCTTGTGCCTGACTGTTCTGGTATTTGCCAGATGGCAAAAGTTCAAAGATGGGGTAACTTGGATGTGAGGGATCCAGAGTGATTTTCTGAGCCCTTTTCCTCACTCTGGATGTATACAGTCCTTGAAGGGTGGGCAGGGGCGCACCAATGATCCTTTCAGCAGTCCGAACCGTTCTCTGTAAGCTTCTGATTTCTGATTTTGTAGCTGAACCAAACCAGACAGTTATTGAACTACACAGGACAGACTCAATGATGGGTGAACAGAACTGTTTCAGCAGCTCCTGTGGCAGGTTAAACTTCCTCAGCTTGTGAAGGAAGTACAACCTTTGTTGGAGTCAATGTGATTGTCCCACTGCAGGTCCTGAGAGATGGTGCTTCCCAGGAATCTGAATGACTCCACTGCAGTCACAGTGCTGTTCATGATGGTGAGTGGGGGGAGTGCAGGGGGGTTTCTTCTGAAGTCCACGATCATCTCCACTGTTATGAGCATGTTCAGCTCCAGGTTGTTAAGACTGCACAAGACAGCAAGCTGCTCAACCTCTTGTCTGTAAGCAGACTCGTCACTGTCCTGGATGAGGCCGTTGACTGTAGTGTCATCTGCAAACTTCAGGAGCTTGACAGAAGGGTCTTTAGAGGTGCAGTCGTTGGTGTACAACGAGAATAGTAGTGGGGAGAGAACACATCCCTGAGGGGCACCAGTGTTGGTGGAGAGGCTGTAGTGTCGTCAATCACACTAAGTCTGGGGTTTTTCTCTCAGAAGAAAAGGCTTTGTTTCAAGGAAAATAAAGTCGAGAGTTCCTTGCAAGGAGATCTCTCGAATGTTATGTGCTATCTCCTTATATACCCTATACAGGGCATTTCCAAATAGACAAACTTTTCTTTATGTTTACAATTTTCATACCTCCCTAGAGGGAAGAGGCCCCCTCCTTAATTTGGTATAGACAAAGGCCCTGTCTGTATGTCTGACCACATCCCCTTTGAGACTTAGTAAGTCTCACATTTGATTTTATTTTATCCAGAGTGCTACTCCATAATCCAGTCCAAATATTAGTTACACTACCTAGTGACTAAATAAGTCACATTGTATTATCACCAGTGACTAGATTATGAAATTCCACTCTGAGGGATTACTGGACCAAACATCTCTCTCCTAATTTGACGAGGAGGGAGTAAAAGATCCAGTCTCCCTAATTCCTTCTTTAATAGCACACAATGTTGTAAGCATTAGCGTGCAGTTGGTTCAGCATTTGCCTGTGGTTATCACAGTTATGTATAAAAGCCATAAAAATACATACATCCCATCACACGTTGAATATCACAAGATTATAAGAGTTGATCTTCAGCTCAGATACCTTATTAGGGGAAGATTCCTTTAGGTGAAGTCAGATTCCTTTAGGGGAAGTTGTGGGCTAATGGTTAGAGAGTCGGACTTGCAATTGAAAGGTTGTGAGTTCGAGTCTGGCAGGAATTGTGGGTGGGGGGAGTGCATGTACAGTTCTCTCTCCACCTTCAATACCACGACTTAGGTGCCCTTGAGCAAGGCATTGAACCACCAACTGCTCCCCGGCGCTGCAGCATAAATGGCTGCCCACTGCTCCGGGTGTGTGTTCACAGTGTGTGTGCACTTTGGATGGGTTAAATGCAGAGCATGAGTTCTGAGTATGGGTAACCATACTTGGCTGAATGTCACTTCACTTTATTTAATTTTTCAGGTGCTATCCTACTTCCTTTAGTTGTTCCGAGTGCTAAAAGTTCTGGAGCTCTAGAAGGAACTCCTGATTTCCAAGAATTTTTCTTATCTATATACCAAATAATGGCACATTTGCCGTTGAATTTACCCACATCTTGTGTTCCTTTTGGTTTATGGAAACACTCATATTCTTGTTTATAATCTATGCTATACCATTTTAGAATCTTTACTTTTTGTTTTTCAATTTTTATATTTTGACAGATCTCTGAATACTGACACCAAGATCCCCAGAGTGGTCTAAAGAAATAATTAATTTAGGATTTCCTAAAAATCCTAGGCATTCAGCAAAACAATGTGGTCTGGTAAAATCTGGTAAATGACAGAAGTTTCTCCCAAATTTGGCACATTTTCGGTAGTCATATGGATTTGGTATGGCTATTACTTTGTTTAAAGGAGATTTGGAGTACAGCAAGCAATTTTCTTTTCCTGTTTCTTTAGCTGTAAAGGTTGCCCATTTATACCATTCATTATTTTGGGCATTATCCCATAATGCATCAATTTTACTAATGTCTTCATCACCTTGAACATCATCATCAATCATATAATCAGTTGATAACATTGTCACTTTTGTTCAAAGGTTGAAAAGTCAATTGAAGGGAAGTCAGGTTGCTTTCTATTGGTTGAGTTTGGGTCTGCATTATTAGATGCATTAGGCATAGGATGGTCTTCAGATATGTTGTCAGACTTATTCTCTGTCCTCTCCAGTTTGTCTGACAGGAGGAAAGAAGCTCCTTGTGGATCTTTTGGTGAGCTCTCGTCAGTTTGCACTTCATCATGCGTCTCTGATTTTTCCTCATTGCTTTCTCCTGCATTGTCTGGTTGTCTGTTTTCCTTTCTTTCTGCATTTTCTGTGGGAACTCTAGTACAGTGGTTTAGATAATACCAGGTTGTGCTTTCCTCCACTTGGACTGCTGTTGGAGTAGCTCTCACCATTGTGTAGGGTCCTTCTCTCCTGGGCTCATTCCACTTGCTCCGGAATACCCTCAGATAAATTTGGTCACCTGGAACAACTGGACAGGCAGTCTCCGATTTCTCTCTGGGCTCTTTTATTTTTTCCTGTAAATAGATAGCTTTATGTATGGCAGTTGATTTCTTCATATAAGAGCGAAGTTCCATTTGTAATTGCTCTAGAGGCAGTCCTTTATAGGGACCTCTACAATATGGCACAGGCATGGGTCGACCCGTAAGCATTTCATGCGGTGTTAAGTGCGTGTTCCTGTTAGTTTGCATGCGATAGCTCATTAGTGCAAGAGGTAATGCATTAATCCAATTAAGTTTAGTACTTTAACATATTTTGTTTATTTTGGCCTTGATAACTCCATTAACCCTCTCCACTGACCCTTTGTGATTGAGGTCTATAAACGCATCCTAGTCTTTGTTTTATTCTTAATTGTTGCAATACTTACAATACTTGCAATACTTGCAGTTTTTTGTATGAATGCCGACCCATTATCTGAACTTATTTCTGATGGAATTCCAAATCTAGGAATGACCTCTCTTGTTAGAAATTTAATTATCGTTCCTGCTCCTAGATCTGTGGATGGTACTGCCTCCACCCATCTGCTAAATCTGTCTATGATAACAAGCATGTATCTTTTGCCTTGTATACGCTTTATCATATCCACCTAATCAAATACAAGATGTTTGAATGGTCCTTTAGGTATTGGAATATGGCCTATTGGTGTCACTATGCCTTTCCTTACATTGTATTTAACACACACTTCACATGTGGACAAAAATTAATCCACCATTGCATACAAATAAGGAGACCAATATCCTTGCTGTTTAATTTTTCTTACTATTTCTCCCCTTATGCAATGGTCAAAGCCATTCGCATCTGTAATAAGAATATTCAGAAGTGAAGTAGGTGCAACAATGTGTCCTTCATGTGTACGCCAAATCTCCTGTGAGTCTTTTTTAGCTCCCCTTTGATGGCACATTGATTGTTCATAGGGGCCTATGTTGGATGGGAGTCCCATCACTTTTTTTGAAACCTCTTTGTTTCCACACTGCTCCAAATAAATGACATACACCATTAGCATATGCTGAATCTGTAAAAATGTTAGCAGTTTGTCCTTTCGCTAACTGACATCCAGTTGTAAGAGCTTTTAATTCTGCTAACTGAGCAGAGCAAGGCTGAACACAATGTTGTGATATCACAGATTCATATTCTTTTTTGTTTTTCTTCACTACTGAATATCCTGTATGATTTCCTTCCTGATCTCTAAAGCTAGAACCATCACCGAAGTAAGTCACTTCTGCTTCAGAAATAGGTGTTGAATCAAGATCTGGTCGTAATCTAGTAAATGCAAATGACTCATTCACACAATCATGAGGTTTTCCTTCAAAAGCCAAAGGAATTAATTCAGCTGGATTAACTGTATGGCATCTTTTAATGGTAACATCTGGATATGTGAGTAATGAGGAATATGCTAGAATTTGAGCTTGTGTCAGAACAAATTTCCCTTGTTCTATTAATTCCACAATTTTGTGATGTGTATATATAGTTACTGGGTACCCCATAGTTATTGTGGATGCTTTTTCATAAGCATAATACACTGCAGCTAAACCCTGTTGATAACATGGTGGGTATCCCTGGGCTACATTGTCTAACTTTGTGCTGTAGTACGCTATAGGCTGTTTTTTCCTCCCACTACAGGTCTCTTGCATCAATACAGCTGACGCATAACCATCAACTCTATTTGCCACATATAGATGAAACATTTTATCATATTCTGCTGTTCCCAGGGCAGGGGCCAGTTGTAATTCTTTTTTTATTGTTTCAAATGCTAGTAAGGCATCTGTATTCCATTTTAATGGATTGTTTAAATGTTGTAATCCTGCTTGTTTAATCATTTCTCTCATAGGCCCTGTCTTTACTGCATAGTCTTCTATCCAGTCGGCACTAAAGCCAGTCATTCCTAGAAAAGTCATAATTTGTCCTACTGTCTGAGGCAATGGTGTTTTACTTATGCCTTCTAATTGAGCTGGAGCTATAGCTCGGGTGCCAAATGCAATTAATCTTCCCAAGTATTCCACTTGAGGCTGGCAATATGGCAATTTGCTTTTAGACACCTTGTGTCCTCCTTGTGCTAATTTTTTCAATACCTTAATTGAATCTTTGTGACATTGTTCTAGTGAGGTAGAACAGGTGATTAAATCATCCATGTATTGTAATAGTGTACCATCTATTACGAGGTCTTCTAAATCAGCCTTAAGAATCTTGTTGAATAAATGTGGTGAATGTTTATATCCCTGAGGAATTCTAGTATAAGTGTATTGTTTATTTGCATATGTAAACACAAACAAATACCTACTCTCTTCTGCAAGCGGTACACTGAAATAGGCAGAGCAAAGATCAATTACAGCAAAGTATTTGGCATCAGGAGGGACATTTGTCAGTAAAGTGTGCGGGTTTGGTACCTCAGCTGGCATATCTTCCGTTATTTCATTTATTGTTCGTCAATCATGAACAAGTCGCCATCTGTTTTTGTCTGATTTGATTACAGGCATTATTGGAGTGTTACAGTAACTAGTAGTTTCTATCAATACTCCTGCCTTCACTAAAGCTTCAATAGTGTCATTTATTCCTGCTTCAGCATCTGACCGTAAGAGGATATTGTGCTTTTCTAGGCAGACGTGCATTTGGCTTAAGTTGAACTCTTACTGGATTTGCTGATTTTATTAATCCAATATCTGTGTCGTGTTGAGACCATATTTCAGTTGGTACCTGACACTCCATGTCCTTAAATAACTCAGTCTCAGTTGTGTTTATCAATTCAGTTGTTGCAGTCATCTGTGTCACTTTCTTTTGACGGATAACTACTTCCTGAGGAATTCCCAGCAAACTGGTTGCACACAAAATTTTGATGTAATTTTTGGTAGCTGAATTAAAAATTAATGGATGTTCTGTTGATTCCCATTTGCTTTGTTCTGCCCTTTTCATCATTGGTCCTAAATCTTTTGCTTCCCAATTTTCTCCTATATATACTGCAATATGTGGGACATAATTATTTACATTGAACCATTTTTTAACAAATTCACCCTCTGGTATATTAAAGCTGCTCCCTGCTTACCTATGGTGATGTACTGGGAGACTCTCAATCTGCTGTCCTTTTGTTTCTTTTTGCCATTTCTGTTCTATCTTTTCATCCCTTTCTTGATCATACATCATTGTGCAAATGAAATTCAGACTTTGATAGCTGTGCTTCAGGTATCTGTGCTTAAATAAACTTTCCCCATTTATTGACTGTCTGTCTCACATCTTGTTCTATCTATCCTATCCAATAAACATTTGCTTTTGGCTCTGCAACCACCATTTGTGTTTCTGTTCCTATTGCATCAATATATATTCCTTCTAGAGAACGCCCTAATTTACATAATGTATCTCTTCCTAACAAATTTGTTGAAGATTGATTTGATACCAGAATGGGCATTGTTATACTTTGATCTTGTGTTTGTAGACACACTGGAGCTGTTATTGGAATCAATTGCATTTTTCCAGAGAATCCCATTGTCTTTGCAAATTTTCCAGACAAGGGGAGATGTGAGGCATATTTCAAATTTATACAAGTAAAACAAGCACCAGTGTCTAGCATCACATGAGTGTTTTTCCCCCTATCTTAATCTGCATAATAGGCTCTTAGTCAGCCTTTGTTGTTAAAATTGGAAGATGACTCTCCCCTTTAGGATTCTCTGGGCACCCCTAATATCCTGGATTGGGACCTCCCCAAGGGTTTACTGGACCCTGTACTGGACCTTGCTGTAAGTGGGCTTGAATGAAGAGTTGGTTGTGGAGCAATTACTGGAGACATCATTGTCATTTGTTCTGCTGCTGCATTTGTTACTGTAGCTTGAATCTTTTTCTTATTTTTCTTTGCAAGTTCTTCAAGCTTTATTTGAGTTAGTTTACACTGTAACTCTTTCTCTTGGCTTTTGAGTTTTTGTTAATTTTTTCTGTGTTGTTCCACTGCATGAGCTACGTGGTCACAGAACTCTTTGTGTGTTTTAGAAGTTAAACCGACCACATCCTCCAGCCTGCTTTTTACAGCTGGCGGCATAGCATCAATCACAGCTTGTCTAAACAATGTTGCCATTAATCGGTCTCCTTCTGGATCCCCCTCAGTTTCTTGTTTCCACCTTTTCAGCTGTTTCTGAACATATGTGGTTGGATTTTCTGTGTCTCCCACCCCTTTACCTTCAATGATTTAGGATTCAGTCTGATAGGAAACTCCGCACGCAGTGCCTGCCATACTGCTGGGTGGAATGCATCAAAAAAATCCCATCCATATTGTGAGAATTCACTGCTCTGTCGATATGCTCACTCGATACGGAATTTATTTCTTCATACATTGATCATCGTTCACACATTCATTCCAGACACAGTTTCATCCACACAACAAAACATAACACTCTTCCCTAGAGTGTCCTGCAGGGCCCACCCATTCAGACCTCTGAGAAAGTGACCTTTCACCTTGTTCTTTGTCAGAGCGGTAGCTGTGTGGCTTTTCCTCGCGATTCCTTAACTAATCTTTTTCACATTTATTGCTGTCCTTCCTAGGCCCAGTCTTCAATAAACGCAGACCATTGCATACAATGTTTTTCTGCCTACACTATCTTTGTTCTAAATTAAGGTTACCTTTCAAGGCTTTCCTATTAATAAACCAAATATGTGCATGCAGTTATTTCTTCTGGAATAAAACCCCTTTTTTAATTTATATATCTTATTATTCTTCTAAATTTGGAAGAGCAGATTTTAAGTGTCCTTACCACTCAGAACTGACCTCAATCAACACAATCGAATTTTATAAGCAAAAAAGATTACCTTATTTTATGGTGGCCACCCGGTTGTGTTGATCATCGATCAGCTCAAAAGTGGTTGTCCACTCTGCTCCCATATGGGGTGCCAAATTTGAAGTGTCGTCAGCCGCTTCTCTGAAAAATCACACTCAGTCTGGGGTTTTTCTCTCAGAAGAAAATACTTTATTTCAAGGAAAATAAAGTCGAGAGTTCCTTGCAAGGAGATCTCTCGAATGTTATGTGCTATCTCCTTATATACCCTATACAGGACGTTTCCAAATAGACAAACTTTTCTTTATGTTTACAGTTTTCATACCTCCCTAGAGGGAAGAGGCCCCCTCCTTAATTTGGCATAGACACTGGCCCTGTCTGTATGTCTGACCACATGCTTCTCATCTGATCTGTACAATTGGGCCACATGAGCATATTCCTTTCTATACTTTACTTATAGGTATATAATGGAATAATATCTAGCAACAAAAATGGCAAGATTCACATTGATTATACTTGATTAATTAAAATCTTTCACAAGGCTGTTTGACATGATTTTTCCCAGTCTCACTAACTGTTGCCTATCTGTCAGAAAGCTGGTGATCCACAGACATATAGAGCTAGGAACAGAGAGCTGGGTTAGTTTGGTCTGGAGGGCTGTTGGGATGATGGTGTTGAAAGCCAAACTAAAGTCCACGAACAGGATCCTAACATAAGTCCCTGTTTTGTCCAAATGTTGCAGTTACAAGTTTAGCAGATTTAAGTTTCTGCTTGTAGGTCGGTATAAGATGAACCAGGCAGTGGTCAGACAGCCCCAAAGCTGCTCATGGAACAGAGTGATATGCGTCCTTTATTGTGTTGTAACAGTGATCCAATATGTTGCTGTCCCTGGTGGGACATGTAACATGCTGTCTGTATTTTGGCAGTTCAGGTGAGAGATTGGCTTTATTAAAGTCCACAAGAATGATTAAAACGGAGTCAGTGTTGTTGTTCTTTCTCTGTGATCTGATCAGCGAGTTTCTGTAAAGCTGAGCTCACGTGCGCTTGCGGAGGAATGTAAACACTCACCAGAATAAATGAGTGAAACTCCCGCGGCGAGACCAACGACTGCACCTCTGAAGACCCCTCTGTCAAGCTCCTGAAGTTTGCAGATGACACTACAGTCATCGGCCTCATCCAGGATGGTGATGAGTCTGCTTACAGACAAAAGGTTGAGCAGCTGGCTGTCTGATGCAGTCTTAACAACCTGGAGCTGAACACGCTCATAACAGTGGAGATGATCATGGACTTCTGAAGAAACCCCCCTGCACTCCCCCCACTCACCATCATGAACAGCACTGTGACTGCAGTGGAGTCATTCAGATTCCTGGGAAGCACCATCTCTCAGGACCTGAAGTGGGACAATCACATTGTACTTCCTTCGCCAGCTGCAGAAGTTTAACCTGACAAAGGAGCTGCTGAAACAGTTTTATTCAGCCATCATCGAGTCTGTCCTGTGTAGTTCAATAACTGTCCAATATGTTGCTGTCTATGGTGGGACATGTAACATGCTGTCTGTATTTTGGCAGTTCATGGGAGAGATTGGCTTTATTAAAGTCCACAAGAATGATTAAAACGGAGTCAGTGTTGTTGTTCTGTCTCTGTGATCTGATAAGCGAGTTTCTGTAAAACCAGGCTCATGTGCACTTGTGGAGGAATGTAAACACTCACCAGAATGAACGAGTGAAACTACCGTGGCGAATAGAACAGCTTGCAGTTGACAAACAGCATTTCTAGATCTGAAAAGCACATCTTCTTTAACACAGTTACATCTGTACACAACCGTTCATTTATGTAAAAGCATGTCCCGCCGCCGCGCGATTTCCCCGTTGATTCTGAGTTGCGATCCGCTCTAAACAGCTGAAAGTCTGGCAGCCAGGTTTCCTTGAAACACAGAGCAGCAGAGTATGACAAATACTTATTTGTCCGAGAGAGCAGAAGGAGTTCGTCCGTTTTGTTGGGTAGAGAGTGGAGATTTGCTAGATGGATGCTAGGCAATGGCGTTCGAAATCCACGCTTCCTGACGACCGCTCCCGCTCGCTTTCCCCGTCTGCGCATCCTGAAGCGTTTGATCAGCGCCGGTGCTCCTCCGATAACAACGTTCAGTAAAACGTCTGAATAATTGAAATCTGGTAAAAGATATTGTGGTGTGTTCAGCCGAATGTTCAGCAGTTCATCCCTGGTGAAACTGATTGTGTTTGTTAAACGAATGTAGCAGAAATGACTCGAACCAGACAAATTAAAGAGTCGATCAGGGCTGTGTTTGAAACATGAGCCGAATTCCTCAGGAAGTCATAAAACATTCTGTGCCACAAGTCCCAAAGCAAGATAACCAACCAACCAAAGCTTTCACAGAACAGCTTTCAACATTAACACCACTAAAAGAATTATTGACAATTTCAATTCGGAGAAGAGATTTGTCAAATTTGTTGTTCGTAATTGATAAGCAATGCCAGGACATTGTGTAAACCCATGAGAGTACTACACAAGATCTTTTGACCCCCCCCCCCCCACCTAACAGAACCAGACTGAAATTCCTAAGGGGGAAGGGGCTTTGAACCTCTGGTCTCCACAGAAGTCTTTGTCAAGAGAATGGCAAATAAACTGTCTTTTGTACATATATATGGACCAGAATGAACTCAAAAAGACTTATAAATGAATCAGTCCATCGCTTCACTCCATATTCATTTATATGTAACCCACACATTTGACTATCATAGGCCTGACAATCAAAAATGTATCAAATGTATCATATTCGTGTTATAGGAATCATGTCCAAAATTATACCCTGCAAGAGCGGGAAAATTCGGACCACATGCTTGGTAAGATAAACATATGATTTATGATGCCCCCGAGCCATGACAATATCTGATTGGTCAAGACAACATTTGAGGTGTGGCCAACAGGCCAGTTTAAATACCCAGGACACCATAAAATCTTGCTTTTAGTCTCTAGCTTTGCGTCTGCTACTAGTCATGCCAGCTTTTAGTTCTAGCCTTGCTTTGGCTATCAGTCATGCCAGCTTTTAGCTTTGCTTCTTAGCTTTAGCTTTTAGCCATGCTCTTTGTCATCACTGTTCTTTGAGCACGGTTGATGGAACCAGTTGATGGAAAAAAAACAGAACATCCAAACAAAAGCTGATCTACTCTATTTCTATAGACGTTTTATGCATGGTTTCACACAGAAAGGCAGAACACTCAAGAAACCTTCAAATCCACACGACTGGAGCTGTTGCTGGAGCAGTGAAAGCCTCTTACACACCAAGAGTCTGTCCGAGTTTGACCCACACCTGTGTGAAATCAATCTGTCACTGTGGCGGCTCAGGATCCATTAATAAGACTGCACTAAAATTTACAAAATTAAATTCAAGTCATTCACTGTACTGATTTCACCCTTCTGGATGTTCGTTACATGAACTAATTTTTCTGTTCAGCAGAATAAAGGAATTTATTAGGTTTTAATAACACGAGGACGAGTCAATGACAGCATTTTCATTTTTGGGTCACCCTTCGCTCTTATTTCTCAAGCACCTGTCACACAGAGACAGGTTTAGATGTTTTATTGACTGCAGCACATCAGGAAATGTTCTGAGGTGCTGTATATTAACCAGTCATCATATCGACTCCGGCTCCACCAGTGGCATCACTCAGACTCAGATCCTCAATCATCTCCTCCAGAGAGATCCTGGGAGCACCCTCTTCATCCGTCTCACTTTCCACAGCGACCTTTGAAGCATCTGTAGAGGCAGAATGATTCTGATAGGAGTACAGTGAGAACCCACCTAGAAATTTGTAATGTTCTAGGAACGTTTTCAGCGGCTAGTTTTATTTTAGTTCCCAGAATGTTCTGCTAAAAGTTAGGATAACATTCTCTACAAACATTCTAAAAATGTCTATTGAGAACATTGTTACAACATTGTCTTCTAACATTCTAATAAAGCTTCCCATCACACTAGATACGTACTGACATTGCATTGACATTAAAACTTTCCTCATGTAGTTATCTGATCAACTGGTTTTATTAGTTGAATCTATGCTATATGTAAATGCAACAAAGGCATTCCAACAAGTTTGTCTTTGAAAGGGAGGAGGACATATTTACGAGGGCCATCGTCAACTTTAACACACTTCAAACTCTCTGACAACTGTGATAGAAGAAACACACCGTGCTCTTTCTTTAATACAGTTCCAGCTTTCACATCGCCTTCATGGAACCTTCTGTTATTGGTACGCTCAGACAAGCCACGGACAATCTGGGCAACTGGGAAATTTGGCCCTCTCACCATGCGCTTTACCTCGCCAAGAAAATTTTCAAAAGGGAACCCAGATATCTCATCAATGCATCCATGTCTCTTAACATCATCTCCCAAATAAACAAGGCCATGCAAATTGTACACCAGAAAGCCCTCACCATAAAGTCTGCCAAAATGTTCAACAAATGACACAAGTAGTGTCTTTGCATAGTCACATATCCCTACCACCACCTCAGGATTAGCCAGCATAAAAATAGCAACCGACAGCAGCATAAAGTTGTAGTAGACTGGAGCAGCCAGAATATCTACAAGAACGACAGGGCCTGTATACAACAAGAACTGCCGTAGCTCCGTAGCCTTCCATCTCCCTCTTTCCTCAAAAGCTCTAGGCTTTCTAGCAAACTCGCACGGAATGTGATTCTTCAGTTTCTGTAGGTTTTGAGATAGTGCTTTAACCAGCTGACCAGACAAGCGAGTTGGCAAAGGCCCACTACACCACAGGTCAAACAACCGACGTACAACCCCAAGACACACCAAATGCATATAATCGTGAGGAAAATCAAGTACCATGTCGATGCCAAGTCCAGTCAGAGGAGACTGTGCTACATGATGATCTTCATCCAACATTTGCCTAAAACTAGCATCTGTTCTTAAGGTGGAGTCAATCTGTGGAAAAGTCATGCGGTTGCTTATATATACACCAGTCTGTACACATTTATCACAAGCTGAATAGCCTGAATGACTCTTGGAGCGTCACACACAACAGAACAGACTTTCAGAAAAAAACTGCTTTCCTTTGAACCAAAACCCAGACTGAAGACTACTCCACTCACTCACCAGGTCCCTCAAGTACTCAGTGAGTGATTTGGGTTTGCAATCCCCTCCGAAAACACCAATCATGAATGGATATTTACCTACTTCCTTCAACAAACCTAGAATGGGCCACAGCTGCTGGTTATTACTCTTAAACAATGGAAGCCCGTCAAAGTTTAACTGTAACTGCAGGCAATGTTTGCTAGGGAGTTTCATCCACACATTTTCAAGAAGGCCCGTTATAGCATTCAATATGCCAAAGTAAAAGAAGGCACCTCCTGCTACAGGTAGGATTTTGTAGTCTGTGACTGTTTTGAGGAGAGTCCTCCCATCTCTTGGCAAATTTGTGTGGTGAAGCCTTAGGATAGACAACAAGGCAGTAAGTGCAACCATGGTGATATTAAACTGCAAAGCCCAATTGACTAAATCATCAGCCAGGTCAGGTCTAGGACTATCCTCAGAAGGTCCCTCTTTATCATCACAGTCACTGTCAAAGTTCCAGTCAGAAATAAAGTCATTACTGTTGTCGCAGTTTAAATCAACATGCAAGTCATGTACAGTGTGGTCATCAGTCAGATCATTGTCAACAAGCTTACAGTCGTTCTCAATACCCTGTAGCAAATTAGACACTGATTTAACTGCCTTGCGTCTCAAATTTGATTTGAAATCATGCATTTGATCAGCCATTCTTACCTCAGAGTAGTGTTTTGTTGTCTTTTTGCCTAAATTGAATTTAAAACGCAAATTACCTGAAGAAAAAAGAAAAAAAGATTAGCATTGTACAAAACCATACATAAAGTCTTCTTATACTAAAGCATTACGATTTCCCTTTTTTAGTCCAAGGATTGTGTGTACTGTTGGATTGTATCACTTTAAGTTACATATTTATGATTTGTGATTTAATTTGTTGTTGGCGTTGTATTTTACAGCATGTATTAAATTTTCTGACCATGAGAATAGCATTAATTGTATTTTATTTCACCTAGAGAACCACATAACAATTTAGAAAGGTTCAGTGCTACCACTTTGAGCAATGCACAACATGTTGCAGAAATTTTCATTGCCCTTTTTGTGATGGCAGTCTTTTTAAACGGACAAATTAAAAAATCCCATTAAAATCCACTTTAAAAAGGCCCACTTTGTTGTTCATGGAGGTATGAACATCTGTAGTTGTACAGTGGCAATAGATAGCCTATAATTTTACATTTATCTATTTGGCAGACGCTTTTATTCAAAGCAACTTGAATTGCATTTCATGCTGCGTTCCAGGCAGGTTTTTGAGCTCGTAAATCACTTCAAACCCCGACTCACGACCTGTGTGCGTTCCAGGCAACCTGTAACCCGTGTTTCTACAACCTTATACCCGTGAAAGTGCACTGGAACGGCAGTCAAACCTGTGACTTCCCACCCGTGAACTCGTACTAGATCGATGTACTCCCAGTTACGAGCTCTGACGTCACATAGCCGTGTTGGAAAAACACGGGTTACAGGTTGCCTGGAACGCAGCATCAGATACACATATTTAATTGTAGTCTCTTTGGAATTAGATGGTTTTCTGCATGATTTAGAGTAGACAAAATATTAAATTATCTTCATTAACGTAAAGGTTACATAAATCCACACTAAAACGTAAGCTAACAAAACACAACCAATTATATATTTCTGTATTTATATTTTATTATAATATTTATCTATGAATGCATCCCATTAAACATGCAAACACACAGGATAAGTTTGAGTAGGTTTGGAGTTAGTAGGTAGGAGATGAAAGGTGCCTCAGGATTAACTCAATTTGTATGGAGTTTTTATTTTTTTCACTTTTCACAGTTTTCTGTCTATCATATAATTGTGTATGGTCTAAGAAAAAAAATGGTTAGTTGTAAAATGGTTTGAGTATTAAAAAATATTTTCAATTAAATCAAATAATGCTCAAGCTTTGTTCTTTGTTTCAAAATATATCATTAATCATTTGACTAAAACAAATGGATCAAGTATAATTTTAACTTTTAAAAAACTTAACATTTGTTGCAGTATAGGCCTGTATTTTGTTAATAGGACAAAACATAATTCTTATATTTTATAATATTTTAGATATATTATATTTTCAATAAAATAGTTAAAAATATATTTATAATAACTTGGTTTTAAACTTTGAAACGTTGCTGCGCTCACTTCCGGCCTCAGACTGTCATGCTGCAGTCAGACTCAGACCTATCACAAAAGTTGGCCGTTGTACCGTTAACGTTATTCAGAATGTTATGAAAAATAAGTGTCACGTTCACAAATTGCCCCAACAGTCAGCCACCCACGGGAAAACACAAGATATTGTACATTCATTTGAACCAACAATAAAGTTAAAGATGGCAGCTTTCAGAAACGACTCGTTTTGTATTATTAAATGTCGAGACTCGAGAGTGAATCTGTTACAGCCCCGTGCAAAAGACCATATCTATGCCTTTTACGACCACGTCATGTCAGCGCGCACACAATAATGGCGGACGGTCTGCACATATTCAATATCTTCACAACCCAGAACATTAATAGACAAAATATTTGCAGCATTGAGTTGTATTATGGAGCAAACTAACCAATCATAGTCCCCAGCAAGTCCCAACCAATAAACATTTTCGTAAAGAATGAAAATTAGTTTTTTTTTTTGCCGTTTCTGCAGTGTGAATTGTCTTAATCCAGCTAACATTTTGTTCCACTTGTTCTTCACAAATAACTGTGCTCATAAATATTATTCACGTAAATTACATTCAATAAAAATTGCGTCTAGCCTAACAATTAGCCGTTTAGCTAACCATGTTAGCTTCGTTCACGCCATAAAAATCGGAGCCACTTTCATTAACGTTATCTAGCTTGTACTCTGACATGATAAAGAATTTAATAACGGTCCTATTCATTCTTAATTTAATTCTAAATTATTTCATTCCTTTTCTGGAGGGAAGCATGTCAAAGACCATGAACAAAGTTTAAACGGATCGATAATAATCAACATATAATCAGCAACAGTTCAAAATGTATAACTAGATAATATAGGATGTTAAAGGATCTCAATTGACACTCTGCTCGGCGTTAAATTTGATATATGAAATTGAACACAAGACCGTTGAAATCGGCTTCATGCTTGCAAAAGGGTCTGAGCCGAGCGCCCAGAGTTTAAAACAGCCGTCAATGCATTGTATTGTGAAATGCAAACTCAATGTTACGAACAAGACGTTGTAAATGTAGGCTACCCATCCTATTAACCCAAGTAAACACAGGATATTAAATGTTGGCCGGTAGAAAAATATTTTAGTCGGCATTTTTTATTTCTGTTATCCACTGTGCATGTTTAAAATACATAAACGTAGCTTCATGACAACTAAATATTTTTGCTATGGTTATTAAAGAATGATCTGTAAAACTAGGCTATTATTATTATAAGCAAAACATATTTTGGACAAATCAAGACATTAACGAACTATAAGATAGGGTCAGGAATTTACGTCAATTTTAAAATAATTTTAATGTTAATTATTGCTACATTAAAATGAACCTAAGCGGAGTCATTTCCAGAAGTGGTCCAGCTCATACAGCCAGAGCCTGTTTACCAGAACGGTGAACATGAATCGGCCCAGTGCTTTACAGTCATAACAAAAATGCATGTGCCAGAGTGAGCTGCGGCCCACCACCGGCCCGGTTAACACACGCTGATGCCGAGTCTAAGCCGCAGGCGCCGCGGGGCAGCCGCGCTCGGGCCGATTATACATGCTAGCTGGGTAAGTACAGCATCACAGCGGCGGCTGCAAGGCGTGTTCGGCAGACAATATAACCATTTCAAACAATGGGTATAATTCTTTCAACATTTGTTTTCATAATAATACACCATACTTTCACCCAAACCGATTATTTAAAAAGTTGAAATGGGTAAATACATATTTTTTATACTAAATTTTCTTTTCTGGCATAATTGTTAAAACACTAGACATTGGCATTGTTGTTAAAACTCTTGACATGCTTATTCTGTGCATTTTGAACACGTTTTGTGTTAAATAATATTTATTTTGTCCATCAAAAGTGTGCTTTCACTTTAATTGAGCGTGAGCAGCACAGCAAAAATAGACCGGACGCCGAAACCCCCGCGCGGCTCCTGCTCCCGGTTTGAATGCACACATTGACTAACATGGATGCCGGAAAAAATACACGCTGCTCGCGCGCCGCTCACGCTTGCGGTGTGAAAGAGGGGTAATTCTTGAGGTCTCTGTGTGTCTAAGCATTCTTTGGTTCATTAATGTAATTTAAAAAGAACAGACAAAATATGATATAAATTTGTATGCATTGCATCTGCTATAGTCACTAATATTGGACCCACTTTATATTAAGTGGCCTTAACTACTATGTACTTACATTTTAATTAATAATTTAGTACAATGTACTTATTGTGTACATACATGTTTTTACATTGTACTTATATTTAAAAAAAACTACATGTAATTACATCTGTATTTAATTTCTGTAATTACATTTATAATTACACTGTTGACCCATACCTTACACCTTAACCCACCCTTAAACTTACCCATACAAAAGTGTTTTACAATACAATATGAACACAATAAATAAATTGTACTTATTTTTTTATGTAAGTACATAGTAGTTAAGGCCACCTAATATAAAGTGGGACCCTAATATTAAAATAATACACTGTAAAACCCGACAAGTTAACTTAACTCAAACCGTTTGAGTAAAAAGATTGCCTTGATTTAAACCATGTAAGTTTTGAAACTTTGCATTCAAGTAATTAAGTGATTAACTAAGTGCTGATTGAGAATTAGTGATGAACAGCTGCTGTTAACAAACAGAATTACTGAAGAAAAGAGAAACACAAGAACTACTACAACTGACTTCAGACACAGCCTTAGATGAAATCAACTGAAATAAAATACATGAAATCTCTCAAGATCTGATTAAACAACCCCACAAACAGCATCACCAGCTCCACTTATTAATAACCAGACTGACTTTATTTCTGTCAGACGTCTACAGAAGATCTTATTGAGAATGAACTAAGGTTTAGATGTTGATTTATTGTTTCATTTGAAGTAACCATGTTAGAGATCAGTGTTTGCTTTAGTTGTGCTCTTGACCCTTGACTTCTGTCTTTGTGTTTTCTCTGGCTGTTATAACCGTGTGTTTCTAAAACACATTTGTTGTAACTCAAAAGCCCAGAAGAAATGCCATCAAGTGCTAACCTGTACCTAGGTGTATGTTGTTATACTTTATATTGGTGATGATAATTATTCATTATTATTCACAATTATTGAGCCGTACAGAGTCTAATCTTTGATGAAGTAGGTGTAGTTTAATTTGTAGAAGTGGTTCTAGTAAAAAATGACACTAAGAGCCAGTGGTTCTGTGATAATCAGTTAATATAAAAATGACTTTATAAACATTTTGTACACATACATTTCTCTTCTATGCCAGTAGTTGGTCAAACACAGACATTAATAATCAGAATATGAACCTCTACAATGGTGACGAAAAAAAACATGCTGCAATGCATGCTGGGTACTATTGTATACAAAACTCATCCATGGCTCCCAGCATGCTCTGCAGCATTTTTTTTTTATGGTAACCATTGTTGAGGTTCATATGCTGATTATTGATGTCTGTGTGTGACTAATTGACACCATAGAAATCCAAACTGTTTGGAAAGTCTTTGTATTATCTGATTATCACAGAACCACTGGGTCTTAGCATCCATTTACTATAATCAATCAAATTACACAACACCTATTTCATCGGAGATTAGACTCAGTACAGTTCAATAATTGATGATTATCATCCCAATATAAAGTATAATAACCTACACCCAGGTACAGGTTAACACCTGATGGCATTTCTTCTGGGCTTTTGAGTTACAACAAATGTGTTTTAGAAACACACGGTTATAACAGCCAGAGAAAACACTTAGACAGAAGTAAAGCAAACACTGATCTCTAACATGGTTACTTCAAATGAAACAATAAATCAACATCTAAACCTTAGTTCATTCTCAATAAGATCTTCTGTAGACGTCTGACAGAAATAAAGTCAGTCTGGTTATTAATAAGTGGAGCTGGTGATGCTGTTTGTGGGGTTGTTTAATCAGATCTTGAGAGATTTCATGTATTTTATTTCAGTTGATTTCATCTAAGGCTGTGTCTGAAGTCAGTTGTAGTAGTTCTTGTGTTTCTCTTTTCTTCAGTGATTCTGTTTGTTAACAGCAGCTGTTCATCACTAATTCTCAATCAGCACTTAGTTAATCACTTAATTACTTGAATGCAAAGTTTCAAAACTTACATGGTTTAAATCAAGGCAATCTGTTTACTCAAATGGTTTGAGTTAAGTTAACTTGTCGGGTTTTACAGTGAAGGCTTAATTGTTGCGCTAAGAGATTAAAGGAATAGGTCACCTCAAAATGAAAATTGTCATCATTTACTCACCCTCAAGTTGTTTGCAAACCGGTATGAATTTCTTCCGCTGAACACACAAAAAAATATTTTTAAGAATGTTGGTATTTATCAGACAGTTGATGGTACCTATTGACTTCCATAGTATTTTTTTTTCCTACTGTAACCACATATGAATCCAAAATGAAATAACCCAAAATACTCAGAGAAACGTTAAACACAATATTATGTACAGACAAATATACCCACCCCTTAGAAAGTACAACCCATTAAATAATATCAGAAATACAAAACCATCAATCATAAATTACTGCACATATATGTTAGTTAACATCTTTAACAGTAATATATATCTTTAAATAGCATGGATGGCAAATATAATTAAAGAAATGTAATAGATGCAACAGTGAAAACCCTCCTCACCTTTTCACAAGGAAAACAGAACTGCTCCACCCATGTGAAGAAGAATGAAACACTCATAGAGCACAGCTTCCCCTTAAGGCTGGGAGAAACACAGATCTTTCCTACACTACTATGGAAGTCAATGGGGTCCATCAATTGTCTGGTTACCGACATTCTTCAAAATATCTTTCTTTGTGTTCAGCAGAAGAAAGAAATTCATACAGGTTTAAAACAACTTGAGGGTGAGTAAATGATGACAATTTTCTAGGGCTGTCAAACTATTAATTATGAATGAGAACTCTGGTTAGTTAGAGTGTATCCAGCTGGGTTGTGTATACAATCCTTCCGACGGAACACTATTTGTTGTTTTGTTTATTATTTTGCCTTTTTATTTTTAAGGGTTATCCTGGGTGGAGATTTAACTCTCTGTAGGGGGTACGCTTTCGGACTTTCAGTTCAACTGATTGTCGCGGATTTCAGCATTTAATGACGCCCCGAGCCCGGTACACCTTTGAAGACTAGTTAGTAAATAGTTAAGTGTTTTTTCATAGGTAGGAGCTGGAGTTTCTCAGATTATAGAGTTGAACCCATTCTACAAATATTTGTAAATAATTTTGCTTGTGCGTGTGTATAGTCTTCTCTTCTACTCTTTGTTGTTCTCTTCTTTTTTTTCCTGCCTACAATGTGTTTTGACTTGCAAGTCTTTGGAACCTAGGTTATGTAATCTGACATTTCTTTTTTATAGAATGTATCATATCGTGGAATTTGTAAATTCAAAGGAGGTTGAAGTTGTCCATTCTAATTGGCTGAAAGAAGGCGAAAGTTTCTGGCCCCCTTTTGTTTCTCTTGCAAAGCTGTGTAGGGCAGCTAAAGATGGAGTGATGCCAGGTGCTGACTGGACTCGATTCAAAGTCCGTGTGATGTATTCACATGGTATAGTAATGCTTCATTTTCAAACAACACAGTTTTACACTTAAAGGTGCATTCAGCGATCGCACACGTTTTTTAAATCAGAACATTTCTGTTCACCTACCGCAAATATCTCGTCACTATCCGCTAGCTGCCTGTTCCCTGAACACACTGTAGAGAAACGAGGTCTCTGCAGTCAGTCTAGTCTCCACAAATGCAGCTCAAACAAACTGAGCAACAAATAGTTTGACCCTCAAGCATGAAACATAACAGACTGTTCCAGCCAATCACTGACAAGAATGATGTGGGGTGGGATTTGGGGGTTAAGGAGGAGGGAGAGGTAGCTAGCCTCTGTTTTGTTTGATAATAGTTCAAACATCAACAAGAGGTTACGCCAACTGGGTTCGCTGATAGCACCTTTAATGAATTGAAACCTTTCTGCACAAGTAACACAAGGAGCCCTTCCATTTAGGGCTGGGCAATATTATCAATGACATTGTTATGCGCATCTTGTCAGTAAAGCCAGTTCCTTGATTAGTTGTAAATCGCCATCACCAGCTTTCAGATGGAGCGGCATTTACTACACAGAGCCGTAGTTCACTGACAAGCTTAGCCATATCACATTAATTTCCGCATGTGTATGTAGTAAATGCCACTCCATCTGAAAGCAGGTGATGGTGATTTACTACTATAATATTGATATTGATAATATTGCCCAGCCCTACTTCCATTCATACCTAATCTGCATTTGTGTTGTTCACAGACGTGTATGAGATTGCCTGTGCAAAGCTGCCAGAGGCAACAATTACCTCTGATCTTAACACTGAAGAAGAAGAGGATAACAGGCCAGAGTACATGAAGAGAAAGAATAGGTCGGAGTGTCCTATAATTTCCTTTTATGGCCGCTTCAAAAGTTACAATATAACTGGGCACACAATTAGGCAATGCCTTACAATGCACTCCTGACAAAACAAACTTCATAATTTATAAATTAATTTATTATTCACTCCAAAGAAAAACTGACATCCCAATGTAATCAATGATAGAGGCTGTAAAATAATCGTATCCAGCAGTGAAGAGGAGGAAGAGGAGCAGGGTAGGACTGCTGCACCTTGTAATCCAACCAAAAAAAAGAAATCTTACACTCCACTTGCACCAGCCCCCTGCATCCCATATCTTGGTGGTAGGCCTGTTACAATTGTTACAGTGGTTTAGATTAATATTTTATTAAGCATCTGTGTTAAACTAGCACAACTGCCAATTGTACCTTTGTGACAGCTCTAGGTGATGGGAGTCAGCTAGCTGGTCAAGGCTTTTGGTCACCATGCCATATTTCAGAGACCACAGTTGATCTCCCTTCTGATGGAAACAGCTCAGCAGCAGGTCCGTGGGCTTTTTCCCCGTCAGTGAATATCACAGCAGCGGCTAGTCCATCACCGTGGTCTCCAGTCTCAGTCTCCACTACCAACAGCCTGAGGGCTCCTACTGACACCCCAACTCATGCAGCAGCTGGCAGTAGTCGGTCATCAGGCCAAGATAGATATCAAGTAAGAAGGGCAAGAAAGCTATGCTATTAGCCTGGGAAAACCAGACAACTTCCGGCAAATTTAGATTTGCTCTGCAAGTAGTCTGACAAAGAGCTTATTCAAACTCATTTCTAATCCGTCGAAATCGAGGCACCAATCAGAAACTTTGAGGTGGGCTTTACACAATCACAATCGTTCTAAACGAATCAATAACATTTTAAAAGAATGACTATTTCTCTAATCATTTTTGAAATCAAATGAAATCTCTCTCTATAAATGTATAACTTTTTTTTGGTATACTGTATGTGCAATGAGATTAAAAAATCTTTTTCCTTTCTTTTAGCACACCCCAAACAAACATGGCACACAGATCAGGTCTTGTGAGGAGGCTCTGCCCACAGGTTGGAATTCTGCAGGTCCGTGGGCTTCTTCCCGTCAGTGAATATCACAGCAGCGGCTAGTCCACCACCGTGGTCTCCAGTCTCAGTCTCCACTACCAACAGCCTGTGGGCTCCTACTGACACCCCAACTCATGCAGCAGCTGGCAGTAGTCGGTCATCAGGCCAAGATAGATATCAAGTAAGAAGATATCAAGAAGATATCAAGTAAAAATTTGGGAAAAAAGGAACTGAATAAGATGTCAAATATAACCCTCATGAATAAAATCAAGTAGGCTAATATTTAGGCAGAAAGAACAGTTCACCTAATAAGTGGAGGCTTTAAATCATTTTTGTGGCAAGTGTAAAACTACATGTTTACTGGTCTAATTTGCCATTTAAAGGCATTTCAAAGAAGTAAAATGACTGGCTAAGATATATCTGTAAAATATAATAACCATGAGCGAAATCATGTCATTTACCCCAAACAAAATATCATGACTTATGTCTATTTACAGGTTATGGCCATTTGTTTCTGATAAAAGGAGTGTTAGATGTGTATAAACTGGGGCAATACAGCTTTAACACGATGCGCGCTGACTTTCGGCTCATTCAAGACAGCAAATTTGCGACGAAATACGCTTCAGGTGTCTTTCCCTTATAACGTACCCATGTCTTAATGCCAGACCCGCAATATATCTTTTTTTTACATTACTAATTCAAAGTAAAATGTTGTTTCATCAGTCATCTATATCTCCAACTGCTGTAGGCTCACAGTGTGTACGTGGTTAAACATAACTCGTGGCCACAAGTAATAGATGTTTTCTCAAAATATGAAGTCGATGCCACAAGATAAATATATTGTTCCCTCAACATATGATCTCGAGGCCACGACTTTGCATCGTGTGGCCACAAAATGATGTCGTTACCGCAACAAAATTATCTTTTCAAAATGATATCAAAATGATATTATATTCCACAAGATATTATGACGTTCCCACGACTTAATATCAGGTTCCCACAAGTTTATATGTTGTGGCCACGACAAAACTAATTGAACCGAGCATGTCCCTTCCAGGTCACCATACAAATCAACTCAGTCAAAATCAAGTTTGTTTAGTTATGCAAGATCACAAATTATCTTATAACAATATTACAGACATGATGTAAATAAAGGATTAATTGTGCAGTGATTTTAGGTACAGTAGTCAGATTTTTGCTCTGTTTCAACAAAAATAGTTCAAAACAAAATCACAGCTAAATGTTTGGGCATCTCTGAGCAAATGTGTTTCGTTAATGAATGAATGCGTTTTCATATTAATCTAGTGAGTCTTTGATTCAATCATAAAGATAGTCGCTTGCTTTTGTCACTGAATATTCAATCGATTTGTTTAAATTGGAACTAAGTGGCAAAGAAAAATGGGGCGTGGCAACTGCAGGACAGAGAGGAAAACTTCCAAACACTACTGATTTCATTTGATTGGTAACTTTTGTGTCTTATTATTCTAACTCGATTTATGAATTTGTCATAAAAGATGACAATTAATGAGGTTAAAAATACAATTTGACATTTTATAGTAAAATATAATTCCCCTTATAAAGGGAAGGTGGATTTCTCATTGATCAGAAGGTGCTCCCAAACTTTTTAAATTAAAAATAAATGTAAGTGTAGAGGAGAGCCCTGGATCCAAATTAAGTTTCGGATCTCACATGGTAATGCTGCCCTCTTCTATCTTGTGTTTTTCTCAGATGCAGTCCGACGGAATGCCCTGACCAAGGATTCCACAGAGAAGGAAATTGAGATCCTCATCACCAGGTGGTTGCAGCTAGCCTCTGATAGGGATGGTGGCCGGAGCCAGAGGGCAAACAGGCAGACAACATAGACCAAAGTGTGTGTGTGTGTGTGTGTGTGTGTGTGTGTGTGTGTGAACGAACGCGTGTGTGTGTGTGTGTGTGTGTGTGTGTGTGTGTGTGTGTGTGTGTGTGTGTGAACGAACGTGTGTGTGTGTGTGTGTGTGTGTGTGTGTGTGAACGAACGCGTGTGCGTGTGTGTACGAACGAACGTGTGTGTGTACGAACGAACGTGTGTGTGTGTGCGCGTGTGTGTGTACGAACGAACGCGTGTGTGTGCGTGTGTGTGTACGAACAAACGCGTGTATGTGTGTACGAACGCGCGTGTGTGTGTGTGTGTGTGTACGAACGAACGCGTGTGTGTGTACACGAACGTGTGTGTGTGTGTGTGTGTACGAACGAACGTGTGTGTGTGTGTGTACAAACGAACGAACGTGTGTGTGTGTACGAACGAACGCTTATGTGTACAAACGCGCGTGTGTGTGTGTGTGTGTACGAACGAACGCGTGTGTGTGTGTGTACGAACGTGTGTGTGTGTGTACGAACGAACGTGTGTGTGTGTGTGTACGAACGTGCGCGTGTGTGTGAACGAACGAACAAACGCGTGTGTGTGTGTGTGTGTACGAACGTGCGCGCGTGTGTGTGTGTGTGTGAGAACGAACGAAAGCGCGCGTGTGTGTGTGTGTGTGTGTGTACGAACATACGCGTGTGTGCGAGCGAGCAAGCGTGATGAGCCGACTATGATTAAGTGTGATCCAATAAAAAATGCATTTAATGAACCTGTCTTCCTTGTGCTGTTTTATTTTCAGTTTATCTTGCATAAATAACGGTTGCTAAGATATTTTAGTAGGCTATTATCCTGACATGAATGAATTAAATAAGGTTTAAATAAGCCCTCTCACTCGGGGTTCCGCAATCGGGCCGCATTAAAACCGAGCGCTCGCAGAGCAATCGGACCTAGGTTCATGCCGAGGATCTGCCAAGTGTCATAATCGGGCCGCAATAAAACCGAGCGCTCGCAGAGCAATCGGACCTGCCGAGGATCGGCCGAGTGTTTAATCGGGCCGCGTCAAAACCGAGCGCTCGCAGAGCAATCGGACCTAGATTCATGCCGAGTTTCGGCCGAGTGTTTTTGCCCTAATGGGGCCGCTGAAGGCCCGCACCTTTTTTGCTAGCTGTGTATACGCTTCCAGTGTGAATACTCGCGAGAGTCTGCTGCTGCAGTAACGATGTAGTTGCGCGGACCCGCTGCTCAAGCTTGCGGTGTGAAAGAGAGGTTACTGTATGAATCTCAACAGTGGTGACATGCTTCATGCCGCAATGCATTCTGGGGGCCATGGATGAGTTTTGTATGATGTACCCAGAATACATTGCAGCATTAAGCATGTCATCATTGTTGAGATTCATACACTGAATCTTGATGTTTGTGTGACAAAGAAAATATATACATTAGACTGGAAGAAAACAGACAAACAGACCACATATGTGACAATGTATTAATTATTAGCAAACAACCAGTGATGTCTAACCACATGTTCTCTTGCTGTTTTTGCTATAACAAAGATTACAGCAGCTACAGAACAACACTGACAAGTCCAGTGTCAAATTGCACAACTAAAACCAACACTTACCACCATTATGGTGACATCAAATCAAACTATTACTTTTAAACAGACATCAACATCTAAACATCTGCTAAAATCTTAATTAGAATGTTAGGGTATAATGTTCTAATGGTGTTATTAACTTAATAAACATTTTTAGAATGTTTTTAGAGAATGTTATCCTATCTTTTGAGAGAACGTTCTGGGAACAAAACTAACACTACCCACTAAAAACATTGTTAGAACAATCCATGCACAGCAAAAAAATCTGAGTGAAATTAACTCTGCTGGGAGTACATGTGAGACCACACTCTAGAGTGTGAAAGTGTTAAAATAGGAGTGTTAAATTAACACTGAAGCTGAGTTAAAGTTAATGAGATAATTAAGTGATTAATTGAGGGATGATTGACCATTATTGACGAGACCTGATGTTAACATGCAGAATCAACAAAGACGAAAATCACTATTTTAATGGTATCACCATTATAGTGGTCAATGTTTGCTTTAGGATGGGAGCATATGTTGTTCTAGAACTTGGATATACCTTTCAGCATTGATGGTGCCTTTCCAGATGTGTAAGCTGCCCATGCCACAATCACTCATGCAACCCCATACCATCAGAGATGCAGACTTCTGAACTGAGCACTGATAACAACTTGGGTTGTCCTTATCCTCTTTAGTCCGGATGACATGGCATCCCAGTTTTCCAAAAAGAACTTCATATTTTGATTAATCTGACCACAGAACAGTTTTCCGCTTTGCCACAGTCCATTTTAAATGATCCTTGGCCCAGAGAAAACGCCTGAGCTTCTGGATCATGTTTAGATATGGCTTCGTTTTTTTACCTATAGAGTTTTAGCTGGCCACTGCGAATGCCACGGTGTATTGTGTTCACCGATAATGTTTTCTGAAGGATTCCTGAGCCCATGTTGTGATTTCAATTACAGTATCATTCCTGTATGTGATGCAGTGCCGTCTAAGGGCTGAAGATCACGGGCATCCAGTATGGTTTTCCGGCCTTGACCCTTACACACAGAGATTGTTCCAGATTCTCTGAATCTTTGGATGATATTATGCACCGAAGATGATGATAACTTCAAACTCTTTGGATTTTTTCTCTGAGAAAGTAACCCTTTCTGAGATTGCTCCACTATTGGTGATCCTCTGCCCATCTTGACTTCTGAGAGTCACTGCCACTCTGAGAGGCTCTTTTTATACCCAATCATATTGCCAATTGACCTAATAATTAGCAAATTGGTCCTCCAGCTGTTCCTCATATGTACATTTTACTTTTCCGGCCTCTTATCGCTACCTGTCCCAACTTTTGTGTAGCTCTCATGAAATCCAAAATGAACCAATATTTGGCATGACATTTCAAAATGTCTCACTTTCAACATTTGATATGTTATCTATATTCTATTGTGAATAAAATATAAGTTTATGAGATTTGTAAATTATTCCATTAATTTTTTGCTCACAGTTTGTACAGTGTCCGAACTTTTTTGGAATCAGGTTTGTGTGTTTATATATACAGTATATTATTGGTTATCAGTGTTAACGTGCTGCGTTAACGTGCTGCGTTAACGTGAGACTCTTATCGGGCGGAAAAAAAATTGCCGTTAATCTATTCTCAAAGTTGGGTTAGGAGCTGAGTCTGTACTACACGAGCTATGACGACTTTCACCTTGATATTTTAGCGCAGATGTATACCTAGCCGAATCTGTAGGGGGCGAGAACAAATCTTTAAACCTGTGTGTATGCCTACTGTGAAATTACCACATCAAACGTGACGTGCTAACATGGATGCAGCTAAGATGCCGCCGGGTTTGCTTCAGGGATTTTATTTGATTTTTTAAAGAAGCTTCCCAATGGAAACCTCGACAAGACGCATGCCTGTTTCACACATACTGGTGCTGAAGCATGTGCATGTGCATGAAGCATTCGTATGTGGTGCTGAAGCAGCGTGGACTCGATGTGCTGTCACACAGGATGCGTTTGCAGTCTGCTACTTGGTACGTGAACAATCGCTGCACTGCTGCAGATGCAACACTCCTGGAACGCACTGATGGAACGCAACCGTGTGAACGCTGGAATCCGTTAACATGGGTGCGTCAAAAAATATGAATAGCATACACACTGCAGACGGAGTATGTGTGAAACAGGCGTAAGGTTGTTTGCACCTTGTGCAATGTGGAATTTGTTTACAGCTTTCTCAAGCAGTTTGTGATGCATTTTGGAAACAGGAGATGAGCCTCTGGTCTAATGCACCACCTGTCTTTATAAACCCGTTCTCAAAGACTTAACGTTACTTTTAGTCATTATTTTATTTGGGTAGCACACATATTCTGAATGCCTTCTGCAGAATTCAAATGAGCCATTTTAATCTAGATTAATCTAGATTAATTCCAAGATTACAGTGACATTAATCTAGATTAAAAGAATTAATCTATGGCTACCACTAGTGTATAAATTTATGTATATACATTAATTTGGAATAAATTTTAATGTGAATGTTATTGATGAATCATGATTTTTACACAAAATCATTCATACACGGGTCAAAGAAGAGATTTGTCCCATTTTGGCGTCTGGATCAATTGAAATTCACAAAAGTGATTTTATAAACACAAAACTCAATCAATGCAATTCAGTTTTCTGCTTTAATGTTTCAAATAACCTTTGTGAAAACAGAATGCCAAAACATGGGTGAAATAATGATCCACTGTCATCCAGCGTAACAGATATTTATGTAAAAATGAAACATTCTGTTATTCTGTGTTATTCTGAGCTTATTAAGTGCTCATACTAAATTTGACTATACTATAACTGATTAAAACTTTCTTCTTGTTGACACATGAGTAAACTTTAGTCTAGTGGTTTGAAGGAGAGTCAGAGATGATGTTAAAGCGCACCGTTCACACTGTCTGCAGAAGTGGATCGACACCTGTTTGGGAATCCCTTCGGAGATGTCCACTTTGTTCCTAAGGCAGGACACAAACATGTTGGCTTGGTTTTGAGGAATGACAATGCCACACATACAGCAGAGTCTGTCAGAAGAGACATAGTTTCAGAAATCAGACATCTCCATCAGAACAGAGTTCAAGTGAGAACCTGTCTCTTACCGGACACCGAACACCAGACATGACTGAAAGATGACAATAATACTCACATGTTGGCTTGTCTGCTTGAAGCCGGGGCTTGCATGTACTCCATGACTACTATCGTTTATTACTGACAGATGATAGTGGAGATCCTGTCTGTATAGTGTCTGACACGTCACTGTAGCATGCTGATACATCAGCGCTGTACAGAAACACTAGATCAGTACTCACAGTGTTGGAGAAACAGTTCATCACATCACATTACTTTATTAATCTATCAAATGCAATTAACTAGTCATCTAATACCACTAAATCTCAGGTGTCAGTATAACGTGTTCTTTAATCAATTCTCAGAGCTGGTTTTGTTTGTTTTATGGCTGGCTCGGGTAAACAGGCCAGTCAGAGACTATTAACTACTGCTGGTCCTTTTAATCATACAAATCCTTCATTAAAATGTCTACAGATTGATCAAATGGATCTGAGATCGGGTGGTGACTGATACCATCAACAGAGACACACAGATGCCCACCAGATCATCAAGATAGGACAGAAATCATGTTTGGGAAGGGGTCAATATTTGGTCTGTTACTCAAGCCACTGCTCAGATATAATTTTCTTTAATTGTAAGAAATGAAAGTGCCCCTGTCAAGCCATTCTGAATACTGCCTTTCATGCAGTGTGTAATGTAGCTCTTTGTGAACGTAAATGATCTGCAAAGTTGTAAAGTTAGAATTGCATGATAAAGTTATTGTCTCTCAAAAGAAAGGACACATCTTCTGACCTCAGACTATCTTGAATAAGAACAAATGTAGGGTGGGATTTCATTTGTTACATAGTTAACCACAAATCAAAACAATATTTAATGTCCATTGAGCTATTTATTTATTTATTTATTTAATCCATTTGATTAAATTATTATTTTTTGCAAAAATGTAATTTTTACACCCGTGCAATTTTGTGGTTTCTATTTTTTTATGATCTATCACTCTAGCTCAGAGCTGGGACTTTTATTTTGACATGTTGACGGATTTCGTGTATTTCTAAGAGAGATGAAATAGAATTAAAATAAACGTGAGACTCAGCTCTGGGACTGAATGTGAATCTGTCAGCCTATATAGACGCGCGCACACAAGAAAGCCTCAAGCACGCGCAATGAGCACACACGCTACATGGAACACCTGTGCGCGCTGTCGCGTCAGAGGACTAAAGACTACATTTATTTACCATTTTTTTTAAGGAATCTGGTTATTATTGCATTTGTTTATTATTGTTTATTAAAGAAGACAAATAGCTTCTATAAACATTTTCGAGGAGAGTCTCGACATGAACATGTTTTTGAAGTTTGCTTCCGTCATCATCGCAGGAGGAGAGCACGAGCCTCTGTCTCTGATGCGCTGCCGTCACTAGTTCAGTGAGTGTGTTTGTGTGTGTGTGTGTGTCATGACTCTGGTGTCTCTGCTGGCTCGAGTCATGCGCTGTCTGCTGCTGCTGCTCTTCTGTCTCATTCTGGCTCTCTGAAGCCTCTTCCATAAGGATGAGGTGAAGACCATCGTGCGCTCGAGCCGCGACGCGGTGAACATGATGAAGGGCAGGGTGGCGGAGATGATACAGAACGACGCACTGGATGTGTAGCACAGGAGCAAGAGTGCGGCGGTGTACTCCATCCAGGGCAGGAGGGACCACATGGAGGACAGGTTCGACATCCTCACGGACACACACAACAAGATCCATCCGACCATCTTTGGAGTCTTCGATGGGCATGGTGGAGAGGTAAACATCCGTCTGTCTTTCTGTTTATCTATCTGTCTTTGCATGCATCTGTCTGTCTGTCTTTGCATGCATCTGTCTGTCTGTCTTTGCATACATCGGTCTGTCTCTCTGTCTTTGCATGCATCGGTCTGGCCGACTTTGCATGCATCTGTCTTGTCTGTCTTTGCATGCATTTGTCGGTCTGTCTGTCTTTGCATGCATCCGTCGGTCTTTCTGTCTTTGCATGCATCCGTCGGTCTGTCTGTCTTTGGATGCATCTGTTGGTCTGTCTGTCTGTCTTTGCATGCATCCGTCGGTCTGTCTGTCTTTGCATGCATCTGTCGGTCTGTCTGTCTTTGGATGCATCTGTTGGTCTGTCTTTGCATGCATCTGTCTGTCTGTCTGTCTTTGCATGCATCTGTTGGTCTGTCTGTCTTTGCATGCATCTGTCAGTCTGTCTTTCTTTGCATGCATCTGTCGGTCTGTCTGTCTTTGCATGCATCTGTCGGTCTGTCTGTCTTTGCATGCATCTGTCGGTCTGTCTGTCTTTGCATGCATCTGTCGGTCTGTCTGTCTTTGCATGCATCTGTCAGTCTGTCTTTCTTTGCATGCATCTGTCGGTCTGTCTGTCTTTGCATGCATCCGTCGGTCTGTCTGTCTTTGGATGCATCTGTTGGTCTGTCTGTCTGTCTTTGCATGCATCCGTCGGTCTGTCTGTCTTTGCATGCATCTGTCGGTCTGTCTGTCTTTGGATGCATCTGTTGGTCTGTCTTTGCATGCATCTGTCTGTCTGTCTGTCTGTCTTTGCATGCATCTGTTGGTCTGTCTGTCTGTCTTTGCATGCATCTGTCAGTCTGTCTTTCTTTGCATGCATCTGTCGGTCTGTCTGTCTTTGGATGCATCTGTTGGTCTGTCTTTGCATGCATCTGTCTGTCTGTCTGTCTTTGCATGCATCTGTTGGTCTGTCTGTCTGTCTTTGCATGCATCTGTCGGTCTGTCTTTCTTTGCATGCATCCGTCGGTCTGTCTGTCTTTGCATGCATCTGTCGGTCTGTCTGTCTTTGCATGCATCTGTCGGTCTGTCTGTCTTTGCATGCATCTGTCTGTCTGTCTTTGCATACATCGGCCTGTCTGGCTCACTTTGCATGCATCAGTCTGGCTGACTTTGCATGCATCTGTCTTGTCTGTCTTTGCATGCATTTGTCGGTCTGTCTGTCTTTGCATGCATCTGTCGGTCTGTCTGTCTTTGCATGTCATTTACCATATTTAGTTTATAAAGTTTGTATAGTAGCAAACTATTTCAGTAAATGTTGCTTTGGATTAAAGTCTCAGCTTATTATAAATGCGATGGCCATTTTTATGTCAAACTAGTTCATTTTCTGTATAAAGCACAGCTCTTAATGAGAATAACTACCAAGTGTTTTCGCTTTACGTGGGAGCTGCATGTATTATTAAGACAGCAGATTTTAGAAATTTTCAGTGTTATCTATGAATTAAAAAAACAGTCAATTTAAGTTTGTTTATGTTTATCGTGGTGAATGTAGTACTAAATGATGCTCCTCAACACCCAGTTATGACATATGTGCCAACCAAACCAATGACATGTGCGTCATCTAAACACTTACTGCATCCAGTGCAGCAGATCTGAAGAAAGACAACTGATTAGTGATAGAGCTTTGTACTATACATTTCTCCCAATGAGGCCAAAGTGAGTGTATTATGTTAAGAAATGGGGAGTTTAGTCCATTTGTCAGTTTTAGTAAATGACAGATAAAACTCAGAGTACTCCATAAAATAATGGCATGTAAGAAAATGTGCCATTATTGATCATTATTATAGATTATATCTCCAGAGTGAATGCATTTTGCGTAAGAGTGTGCTCTCTCTACATCTGCCTGCGAAATTTCCAGAGCCAAAATTCACTAGTTAGGGGACATATTCAAAAAATAATGAATTGAATTCTTTAATGCAAAACAAAACAAGGTAAATAGTTCAATAAATGCACAAAAAGGTCCGTTTCAAATTACATTTTCATAAAAATAAAATAATAATAATAATATAGGCAAAAACATGCAAAGAAAAAAAAAGAATAAACTAATAAATGTTGTCCTTGCACCTGCATTTTAAATAGTATTTTTCAAAAACAGTCAATTTCTCTGCAAAGTGGTAATATAACGAATAAAAACTATTGCGATTGTTTACTGTGATTATGAGCATGATTGCAGTAAAAAAACAATCACAACATTAAAAAAGGCACCTTTTAGACATGCTTCTGTATTGTTGCTGCTGAAAAATCTTGAATTCTGTTTCACACAAAATAATATTTTCTGTAATTCTGGAAACAATATGACCTGTAGAGATGTGCACAAGAACTTTGAAGAAGTTGCTGCACAGATGTTTCGATCCATTTACTAAAACTCTGTCTAGCAGACCAGTTCAAACATTAAGTAACTTATTTAAATCAAATCTGTGTGCAAGCTAAATGTTGGGTAACTCAGGTCCCAGTATAATACAGTATAGAAAGATCTTGCCCTTCAGTTTGGAGTTTTTTTGCAGCAATGGTGTGGTGTGTGTGTGTGTGTGTTTGCTGACTGCTTCTGATTACAGTAGTGCGGTCAGTTTTAGGTCAGTTTTAAATCAGATTTTCATAGGATGAAAGGAAAGCCCCGGCAAGAATAACTTGAGCACATTTAAGACGGACTCTCATGTGCTAATGAACACAATCATATGGAGAGAATATTTTAAATTCAGTGAGGATTGGCATCCTTTGATCAAAATCGGTAACATATGAAGAGGGCTGAAGTGCTTTGTGATTTAAAACAATTGAAGGGTTAGTTCGCCCAAAAATAGAGATTATTTCTGTCTCATTCAACTCATGTTGTAATGAATGATTCACTGGAAAATAATGCCTTTAGTCAGGTTATAAAGACGATTGTGACGTGCACAGTAATGCTATGGTTATGTTGACAAAGTTGAATCGGTTGTATTGACTTCAGGATGCTGAATAGAGGACCAGCACACGTCTGTTGCTTTCTCGTTTCAACATTTTCATTCATTTGCATAATCATACTAATGCTTTCATTAATCTATTGTGTACTGAGTTTCCAAAATAATGATAATAATGATTTCAACTTGCAAATGAGTTAGCACTGTTATATATACAATCTGAATGATCCACATTTAATAAGTAAGAAAGTCTTTATAAGTGCATAATGCAAACAGTGAAGTTAAACTTTAAAAACTGCAGGCAACTGTGTGAACGAATGGGAAGATAGAAAGGTGAAATCTTTTAAGTACTTCACAGTAGAACAAGCAAATTATATGCAGAATTAAAGCAATAACAAACAAACTACACTGAAAACAAAATTGGTGTAGGAAATATTTTGGTTCAGAAATTGCTAGTGCTTAAGTAATTACAAAGAAATGGCATGCAACACTTTAAATTAAACATGGGATTTTGAAGAAGTGCAACTGTAGAAGTAATCTTTCTGTACAACTTTTTTTTTTACGTTGCATACAAATAATAAACAAGTATAAATTAAAATATAAATGAGCCCTTTCATGGATTGAGTCCAGCTGAATTTTCCATTGACTTGTAGCTAGATAATGTGTGGTGGTGACTGGGTCACACAGTCCCTAAAGCACAGACACATCATCTACAAAAACATCAGCATTCCCCGGATAATCAGTGTTTAGCTGGAAGGATGGGAAGGATCTTACCCTTGCTCTCATCCAGGCTGAAGCTCATCAGGTGTGAAGGGTGAAAACCTTCCTCAAAGAGAGACTTGAGGGGAGAAGATGGCAAATGTGACAGGTGTGAAATGCTGAAATGTATTCACTAAATGAAGCGTTTGGTCTGTGGATTCAGCGATTCATTCAGATTGTACGGCCCCAGACATGTGCAAGTGTGTGAACACAAACATCCGAAATTCATTTCATTGAGATCTAAAATGTGTTGATTGAATTCATAATTGGACAATATTCAAACTAAAAATCTGTGATATTTATGGTAAAGTACCAGAAGCTGTAGTTGCCAGAACTTCAACTTAAAAATTACAGTAGCAACATTTTAGATTTTACAGATTTTACAATAAAATACCGTATTTCATTAACTGATGTAATTTTAATAAACCAACATATTGAAATATTGAACCATTGCGATGAAGTCAAAACCATCAAAAACTGGTGATGAATGAACCAATGCTCACCACGAACAGCTTAGAAACACTAATCCCAATCATGGTGACACACAATACTGAAATTATGCAATAAACATTAATTTAACAACATTAGATGTAAAATTAAACCCTAATATACACAACTGATAAGAAGCATGTTTTTAAAATAAATAAATAAAATAAAATATGAAGCATTATGCAGGGAATTCTGGGAGTGTCAATTTAGGGGTTGTCACTAAATTTTACAATGAATTTTTCTTTTTCACTTCCCAAATATGTATTTTCAACAGTATTTTACTGTAAAATTACATTAGTGTAATTACATTTATACACTGGATATAGTATGGAAACTTAACCAGTTAACAGGTTTTTCCAGTAGCATTTTATACTGTCTTTTATCAACATTTTAGTGTAGTAGAAGTTTTGTATTAGAGAAGCAGTATATTTCTTGGAAAATATGGTAAAAACATAATTCTAAAGCTTAATTTGATAAATTAGTTCTGTACTTGAAAAGAGTCATTTGCAATGTCAGCAAGGATTGAAAATATAATTTGTAAATTTTGATACTAATCACTTATATTTTTTTGAACGTGGCCCTTTACAAAAATCACTGAGAATGTAGATCAACTGGGTGTACATGAAAAACATAGAAAAAGATGTGAGCGCAGATGCAAAAACACTGGTACCAAACGTATTTTCTTTAAAGCTTCTGCTATATGAGCAGACTGCCAGTGCAAGAAACAAATACAAAACCAGATCAATTAACAGGAAAAATGTTATTATACTAATTGTGCAAATTATTCACATTCATTTTTAATAAAGGTTCCAACTTTCAGTCTCAGTTGTGGCACCATTTCCACTGCAACCAACAGTTTTGCCCCAGTGAGGTCTTGGGTAACGTTAGTGTGCTTATGAGGAAGGCAGAATTGGTGAAGAGCATTAGATCAAAATATAGGCCTAAACAGAAAAGAAACAGAAATCAAGGTAAATAAACGGATAATTCAGAGCCTGGTTGAATTGTGCACATGATCCACTCTGTTTTGCACTATCCAGCTGAAAGCATATATATATACTACTACTATACAGCCAGGAAGAGTGAATTATTGATATTTTAATTAAACAAGGTCAAGACACACTGTATAAAAAATTGCCAGAAATTTACAGGATTAATCTGTTATTTTACAATAAATTACCATAGTCATAAATGTACTGTGAAATCAATGCATGCTGGTCATTTTCTTACAAACTACTGTGAATGAACAGCAGAATGATCACAGTCATTTACACAACTTTTGTTTTACTGTGAATTCATATTATAAAGTCTTTAACTGTGCCACTGAGAGAAATGTAGATGTTTACTGCTGAGGTTGTTTTGAAGTCCCCATAATGGTGATTAGTGATTAGCATTTGTTTTGGCTCTTTGACCTTGTTTATTCATATAAACGTTTCTGATCTAGTCATCTCAGAAGTGTGACAAATGAAAACATTTGGTACAATCATGACTTGTAAGAATAAGAAATTAATGAATAACCTAAACTTTAAGATTCTTAACATATTTTTCATGTTATTCATTTATATTTTGTTTCTTTACATCTTTTATTTTATTTTTTGCTTGAGTAACGACAGTGTTAAACATCAGCATAGGTATAATTGGATTGGCGTGAAGCATATATATATATTTACATTTACATTTATTCATTTAGCAGACGCTTTTATCCAAAGTGACTTACAGATTAGGACAGTGGAAGTAATCAAAAACAACAAAAAGAGCAATGATATATAAGTGCTATAACAAATCTCAGTTAGGTTAACACAGTACACAATATAATATATATATAGATATAATGTAAACATTTCTGCTCAGCTTTGTCTTATTCCGAAGGCTGCGCCCTCTGGAGGTCACATTTTTAGGCCACATATATCAATAAAGATGTCTCATTTAGGAAAAGCAATCACAGTTGTATTCCCTGTGAGGTGTAAATTCCTGTAATTTCTTTCTTATTTTGCAGTTTCATTTGATAAATGTGACTCCTGCTGTAAGCTGTATGTGGCAGACAGATGTGACCTCTGGAGGGCGCAGCATTCGAACTGAGACACCGCTAACATGAGTTATTTTCTTCTTTCATTGGGTTTCGGTTTGTTCTTGGGTGGCTGTGTCATTCGTTCGGTAGAAGATAGGGCTACAAAATGACTGAAAAACTAAATTCTAATATTTTACTTAAATACTATCAAAAGTCGAATTATATTGGAATTTAAAATGCATAATTTCAGAAATAATAATAATAATAATAATAATGCATTTTATTTAAGGCGCCTTTCAAACCACTCAAGGTCACCGTACAACAAGTAACAACAGTAACAATATTAAAACAGAAAATAACAGCAAATAACAATGTCAATAAAAAACAGCAATTATAATAAATAAATAAGAAAGAATAAAAATACTGGACTTGAGTGCACAAAGTAATCATAGAAGATAAGCAGTTCTGAATAAATGAGTTTTAAGTTTGACTTTAAATTGAGCTAAAGAGTCTGAATTACGGATGTTGACTGGGAGAGAATTCCAAAGAAGAGAAGAAACACGACTAAAGGCCCTATGGCCCATGGTGGTTAGGCGAGCTGAAGGTGTATGGAGGAGACCCAGTGAAGAGGAACGGAGAGTTCGAGAAGGGGTGTAGGGATGTAAGAGGTCTGAAAGGTAAGGTGGAGCAAGGTTATGAAGAGATATGTATGTGAGGAGGAGAATTTTAAATTCAATCTGAAAGTTGAAAGCCAATGTAGCTGTTGAAGTGATGGGGTGATGTGTTCAATAGGTCAAGTCCGGGTTATGATACGAGCTGCAGAATTCTGAATCAGCTGGAGTTTATAAAGAGATTTGTGTGGTTGAACAGATAATAGAGAGTTACAATAATCCATGTGGGAGGTGACAAGCGAATGAACAAGAATAGAGGAACTATGCAGAGTGAGAAATGGATGGAGGCGAGCAATATTGCGGAGATGAAAATAACAATACATGGTTATGTTATTAATGTGAGCATCAAATGATAGGGTACTGTCAAAGATGACCCCCAAGTTCCTAGCCTGGCGGGAGGGAGAAATGGAAGAACCATCAATGGATAATGAAAAACTGCATGACTTAGAGAGAGTAGAATTAGTACCAATGAGGAGTACTTCAGTCTTACTGGCATTAAGTTTGAGGAAATTGGCAGAAAACCAAACATTTATTTCATGAAGGCAGTTGGTAAGACAGGCGGGAGGGAGAATGGAATCAGTGTTTGTAGAAATGTAAAGCTGAGTATCATCGGCGTAACAGTGAAATTGAATACCGAATTTTGAAAAGATATTGCCGAGTGGGAGAAGGTAAATTAGGAGCAATAGGGGGCCTAGGACAGAGCCTTGTGGGACACCACAGCTAACAGGAGCAGGTTGGGAATGAAATTTCTTTAGTTGTACAAACTGTGTGCGGTTTGAAAGGTATGAAGTGAACCAGGCATAAGGAATACCAGTGATGCCAATGCCAGATAGTCGATTCAAGAGAATACTGTGTGAAATTGTGTCAAAAGCTGCACTCAAGTCAAGTAGAACAAGAATAGATAACAACCCGCCATCAACAGCCATTAGCAGGTCATTCGTTACTCTCACTAGTGCAGTTTCAGTGCTATGTTTAGGACGAAACCCTGACTGAAAACACTCATACAAGTTATTATTACTAAGATGAGCATGAACCTATGCTGCCACTGCTTTTTCAAGAATTTTTGAAATAAATGGAAGATTTGAGATAGGACGGTAATTATCTAAATTGTTTGGGTCTGCACCAAGTTTCTTAAGAACAGGGGTTGTGGCAGCTATTTTAAAAGATGATGGAACAATGCCGGAGCTAAAAGAAGTGTGAATAATACGAGTTATAAGAGAAGATAAAGAGGGAAAACAGGCCTTTACCAAATGAGTTGGTATTGGATCAAGTAGACATGTGGAAGAATTAGATTTATAAATTAACTGAGAAATTTCTTCTTCAGATGGCAAGTTGAAAGAAGAAAGGAAGAGGAGGGGCAAATTAATTGAGACACTGTGTGATGAACTACAGTAATGGGTAGCCAAAGAGGCCAATTGTTGGTGGATGGTAGTTATTTTGTCATTGAAGAAAGACATGTGTGTGTGTGTGTGTGTGTGTGTGTGTGTGTGTGTGTGTGTGTGTGTGTGTGTGTGTGTGTGTGTGTGAGTGTGTGTGTGTGTGTGTGTGTGTGTGAGAGTGAGTGTGTGTGTGTGTGTGTGTGTGTGTGTGTGTGTGAGAGTGAGTGTGTGTGTGTGTGTGTGTGTGTGTGTGTATGTGTGTGTGTTTGTGTGTGAGTGTGTGTGTTTGTGTGTGTGTGTGTGTGTGTGAGTGTGTGTGTGTGTGTGTGTGTGTGTGTGAGTGTGTGTGTGTGTGTGTGTGTGTGTGTGTGTGTGTGTGTGTGTGTGTGTGTGTGTGTGTGTGTGAGTATGAGTGTGTGTGTGTGTGTGTGTGTGTGTGTGTGTGTGTGTGTGTGTGTGGTCTTGTTTTTGTGCCATATCAGGACACAACTCTGTATAATGACATGGGTATGACACAGGTATTACAAGGAGAGGGTGACTTATGAGGATATAACCCATGTCCCCATTTTTCAAAACGCTTATAAATCATACAGAATTTGTTTTTTTTGAAAGTAAAAATGCAGAAAGTTTCCTGTGAGGGTTAGGGTTAGGTGCAGGGTTGGTGTAGGGCCATAGAATATACAGTTTGTACAGTATAAAAACCATTACACCTATGGGAGGAACACACTTTCCACAAAAACAAACATGAGTTTCTCTGCTGTAGGTGGCTTCATCAGGTTTAACGGCTTGTGGCGAGTGCAGGGCGCTCTGGCCATGTCCCGGTCACTCGGTGACTACACAGCAAAAAAACCTGAGTGAAATTAACTCTGCTGGGAGTACATGTGAGACCACACTCAAGAGTGTGAAAGTGTTAAAATAGGAGTGTTAAATTAACACTGAAGCTGAGTTAAAGTTAATGAGATAATTAAGTGATTAATTGAGTGATGATTGAAAAATCACTATTTTAATGCTACCACCATTATAGTGGTCAGTGTTTGCTTTAGTTGGGCTCTTGACCGCTAAAGTGTTAAAGTCAGATTTTAATTGGCTGTTATAATGAAGTTTTAAAACTGATGGACAAGTAAAGACTATTGTTATTCTTGAATTACTGAGTTAAAGTTACATTGTTGATTATTGCAGCCCTATGATTGTTCAACAAAGTATTTCCAGCATTTTAAATACAATCTGAGGAATTTCTTAAAAGTTGTTTGTTCACAAATCTTTCAAAAGAGTCTTTCAGTTATACATGCAAACATCAAGAATCAACCTGTCAATCTCAACAATGGTGAAAATCCAAAAAGCATGTTGCAGTGCATTCTGGGTGCCACCTATCAAAATTCATCTATGGCTCCCATGATGCATTGCAGCATGAATAAATTATTAGCTGAATTGTTTCAGTAATTTCCTTTATTCTTACTAGTCTATTTTTGTTTTTTATTTTTATTTTAGTAGTTGTTTTCTAATGTTTAGAGTTGTTCTGCTTTTCTGAATATGCTGTTTGTCACCGTTGTTGAGATTCCTACACTAATTTTTGATGTATGTGTGTGCCTAAAGCAAGCTTTTCTAATGATCAGAACAACTTTCAAGAAATCATTTAAATTAGTGGGTACTGTACAATAACAGGGTTGTTATAATCAATGAGGTCAATCAAATCTGTTTAGGCTTTAATTGAGTTTGGTGATTCAGGTCAATTGCCCATGTTTTGATTTTTTTCTTGTCTGTTTGTTACAATTCAGTTGTAACAGCCAAACCAGATCTGACTTTAAAAATGTAAGGCTCAAGAGCCCAACTTAAGCAAACACTGACCACTATAACGGTGACACCATTAAAATAGTGATTTTCATCTTTGTTGATTCTGCATGTTAACATCAGGTCTCGTCAATAATAGTCAATCATCCCTCAATTAATCACTTAATTATCTCATTAACTTTAACTCTGCTTCAGTGTTAATTTAACACTCCTATTTTAACACTTTCATACTCTTGAGTGTGGTCTCACATGTACTCCCAGCAGAGTTAATTTCACTCAGATTTTTTTGCTGTGTATCCCCTGAAGAACCTGAACGTGCTGATCCCTGACCCCGACGTGATGACCTTTGACCTGGACAGACTACAGCCTCAGTTCATGATCCTGGCGTCAGATGGACTCTGGGACGCGTTCAGCAATGAGGAAGCCATGCATTTCATTAAAGCGCGTCTGGATGAACCGCACTTCGGTGAGAAGAGCATCGTCCTTCAGGCGTTTTCCCGCGGCTGTCCAGACAACATCACCGTGATGGTGGTCAAGTTCGGAAAGAGAGGCTCCAAGGCCCCCGGCCAGTGAAGGAGAATCGGATCCCACGTCTGATAATGTTATGATAACATATACTTTAATGAACGAGTGACTGGGTGAATGATTAACATTACACCTAAGCCTAACGTTAGATAAAAGCATATTTTTGTGGAAGCTACTATTTGTATTTATGTTAAGTGCAATTATTCCTCATTAAAGGAATTGTTCCCTTATGGAACACACAAACACAATTTTGAAGAATCAATACATGGCTCTTTCATAAAATAAATAAATAATTAATCTTTATCATGATTGCTCAATCTGATGGACTGAGTTGTAAAGTCCTGTTTGGTTTAATTTCCCTGGTCATTATTTATGTGCTATTTTCAACAATTAGAAGTAGGTTGCTTTAAGCAGGAACCCATGTAACACGTATGGTATGTTAAATAAAGTTTAGAAACTGAAATCAGTTCGTAGAAACAAATCGTAGAAAAATCATCTTTACTGAAACACTTTTATATATTTCAGGTATATCTGACTTCCAGCCTTGACTTGATTCAGTGATCATCAGAAGGTTTAATTTCAAATATGTTGCCTTATTTTAATCAACATGCTCTTATGATGAATTTATTTGCCAGAATGTGTTTACAGTGTCCACACGTGTCACATGCACATTACAAATTCAATGCATTGTTTTACATATCGATGTCTCTCTGAGACAAAGAATAACACAATGAATGTTATATTAAATATTAACTCAAGATGAACGATGTAAAGGAAGCATCTTACGCGTCTTTAGTTCATGACTGAAAAATACTTTTTTGAGCAATTCATTAAAACTCTGTTTGTGCTAAAGGATGGTTGAGTACAGTTTTTATTTGTTTTGTTGCATTAATAAATGTATGTATGTGTTTATATAATGTGTTGCGGTTTACGTATTATGATCTAT